>NC_133538.1:94587259-94888093 GCF_048544455.1 Silene latifolia | reverse complement strand
GGAAAGTGATGTCGGTGGTGGTCAGTACAGCTTAGGAAATTGAGTAGTTTATACCGGCAATAGGAGAGAAAGAGAGGAGGACCACCATGGAATAATGACGAATGAGTAGTATTATTGAGAATCTTCTCCATTATCAAAACAAAATAATCTGTTCACTGAAGATTTATTATTGTAAATCTATTCGGTGTAAATCTGTTTTGTTAGTTGATATCCTTTACTAATATTCTTGTGTAAATTTGTTCATACTAACTTTTCTTGTGTAAATTTGTCCATACTAACTTTTCTTATCAGTTGATGTCCTTTAATATTGTCATGGTATCTCATAATTTAGTTGTATGATATATATTTGACTTGGCTAAATAGCAATTTTAAGTTCTCTAACTATTCTTATGCTTTGACAGCAATAATTACGCATACTATTTGTTCAATGTTACCAAGCATATAAAGCTCGGCAACATAATACAGAGTAAAACAAATAATGGTATTAAAAGTTTCACGTACTTATTTAAAACCGTTGATCTACCCTAAACATAAGATGGGTCAAGTAGTTAAATAAAATAAAAGAAGAATGCATATAGAAAAGTAACATAGATGTATAAGTTTTACCCTTTCTTAACTAATAATATGGTTCTTGGAGTTTGTACTACTGTGATACTATCTAATCTGTCCTATTGGCGTTTATTATACTTGAGCATAATTGTCGCTCCGATCAATAACTTAGAGTCCGAGTTTAATTTAATAAATGATCAAATTACAAAATTTAAATAAAACAAAAGATGGATAAATGAATATAGCTTTGAGGATAAAGATTGAATTGCTCAAATAATTGTTTGTTATTATGTATGAGTATAAAATTTATTTTTGTTCATTTGAGTTTAAATCAAACTCAATATGAATGGTGTATTTCATTGATGATGAATCAGTTTTAATTAGGTAGGTAGTTAGTTTTAAGATGAAAGAAGAATAAAAAAAGTTTCTTTTTTAATTTTTATTAAGTAACATTAATTTAGTAAGTATTATGCTAAAGTTGTGTTTGCTTGCGTAAATTTACGATTTAATTAAAAGAAAGGCCATGAGATTTGATGTTAGAACGTTGAGATTTAGGATTGAAAAATAAATCGAGTTATGTATTCCATATGACAATAGTCTCACTTAAGTGTAAACTAGATTTCATGCCCGTGCGTTGCACGGAAACTATTTAGTGTTCTGCTGTGAGTGAGGTTATTAAAAAAGTATGTTCTTAGTTTTTAAGAGTTAATCCCTCTTATTTGCTGGAATTTTATATATACCTTTTGATTAAAATACTAATATTCCAAAAGCTAATTTTTTTAATTCGATTTGAGGGAGATAATTCGCGAATGCGTCCCATTTCCAGCCGGATGTATCGCTCCACATTTCCCTCACGTGGCTCCTAGAATGGAAGTCGTACAAGAAGAACTATTTAGGTGTAGAGTTTTAGTTAATTTAGAGGGTCAAGTCATTAATAATTGATATTCATGTTCAAGTTACAAAACCATTACTCCGTAGTATAAAAAGATTGTTTACTACCTTTCACACCATATGAATATCGTTTCGCAAAGGGCCATTTATTAATTAGGTAGGAAAAAATTTAAAAGTAGGTTTCTATACTATAATTTTTGTAATTGCTACACTCATAGGTTTTAGTTTTTACTTTTACGTATTATACAATTTTAGTTTTATAAGTTAGATCAAGTCTCACTCCTTATATATGTCTTTTATGTTAAAATTAAAATAAAGTGATATATGTAATATATTTTGATGAGTTTTAGTGTTACCGAGTTTTTTAATACCAAGGTGCAACCTAAATATATTAGAATTTGAGAGAGCTACAAACACACTCACAATTTGCTATATATGGATCGATGTGATACAACACCTCTCTATTTGCAATCTAAATAATAAACTTTTAGTCATTCATTTGTGTTTTGAGCATATTAATTTTGTGAAAGTTATTTGTAGAATACCGAAAATTAATGAAGGTGGGTATCCGAGCAAGCATATCACCTTATTCTTCGTGGAATTTGTGTATTTGTATATACGTATCATATTTGTCTTTACCTATTGGAACCAAATATGTCTTTATACGATACCAATAGATATAGGCCTTGCTTGTACAGTTGTGTTACTTGCGTATGACGGACTCAGTCCATAGAGATTCTGTTGGAGCTTAATTAACTAATTAAGCTCATAGGCTCATATTTCACGTAAAAACGTATGATATAAGTTTTAAAACAGTGCAATCTTTATCTATTAAACTCATTTATATTTAGGAATTTTGATAATAGAAAATCAATTTTAGTCCATTATTGTTCAATTAAAAAAAAATCAAATATCATCTAGGTATTTCATAAAAGTTGGAGAATTTAAAATGACTCGAAAATTATGTACAAAAATAAAATTGTTCCACAATACAATGACATATTTACCTTTATCCAATACAAATTAGCCAAGTATTCTAATTCGTATGTACATACTCCGTATCATCGGCTATTCTTTCTGTGACTTAAAAAGGAGTGGAGTAATTAATTAAATGTTCCCTCCGTTCCGGTCATTTGTTGTCCTTTTTTATTTTTGGGTGTCTCAGTTATTTGTTGTCATTTCTATTTTAAGAATAAACTTAATGAGTAATTTGATCATTCCCATTCAATTTGTTCCACTTGTCATTTAGTTATTGATCCTCTCCTCTTTCCTTGGTCTTTGTGCTAAAACCAAAGGACAACAATTGACCGGGACGGTAAAAGTTAAGAAGTATACATGGGGGTATATATATATAATCGAGGCATGTCAAAGTATTAGCCTTATGTTAATGATAATCTGACATATCCTTAAGATTATCATAATTGTAGAAGGATAAAATATGAGCAAAACTCTACCCAAAACTATTTGAGCTAACTACATGATCCGTACTTTCAAAAACAATATTAACTTGCCTAGAGATTGAGTTGAATTTCAATTCTTTTACGTTTGACTAATATATCCGTCGTCAGCTTAAGACGGGCCAAAT
The DNA here is from genome assembly GCF_048544455.1 of Silene latifolia. Classification (NCBI taxonomy): domain Eukaryota; kingdom Viridiplantae; phylum Streptophyta; class Magnoliopsida; order Caryophyllales; family Caryophyllaceae; genus Silene; species Silene latifolia. Next base: position 94,885,068 of record NC_133538.1, on the reverse strand, counting down.
AGTTTACTTGGGAGGCAATAGCTTTATAATAGGAGTATATAAATTGCTTATACTTGGTGTTCTATTCTGATATGGGAACGTATTTAAAGTATTCTATTGTTATTAAAAAACAATTCTATTGTTACTAAAATAAAAATTTAATTACGAAATACATCAAACAAATGAAAACTAAAAATATAAAAAAAGTACATCGAAACCATTAGTTAAAATTGTGATCTAAACTTGAAAGATGATAGAAGATACTTGTATCTAATTAGTGCTCATATATAACCATTTTTTTTCTTGGAAGTTGTTTGATGTAGGGCTTATTTCTGACGTAAAACAACATGTAAGCCATGCCTCTATCTTTTTATGTGTTCATAGATAGATAGTATAATATCATATCAATATAATACTCCCTCCATACCAATCCAAAGGTAATATTGACTTTTTCACACTTGTCGAGACACATTTTGCAACGTGAATATTTTTAGTTACACATTATTAAAAATTATAAAAAATTGATATTCTTGTAGCATTCAAGACGATAAATCAAACAAGATGCCACATGACTATATTTTGTCTTATAGATTAAGAACAATATCGAAGATTCTCTACGAACATGAATAGTGTCATTTTGGTCAATGTTACCTTTGGATTGGTATGGAGGGAGTATGTAGTAGTAATTCTTTTATGTCTCAAACAAATAATAGAGGAGTTTTAGTGGGAAATCCAAGCGTAATCGTCATGAGCATCAACAATAAACTCGATTTAGTTCACGTACCATATAATCCTATAGGCAAGCAACAAATTTAATGAATAATAACAATAAAATAAAAAATATAGTATTCAATACATAGTATTCAATACATAGTATAATATTATGTGGTATATTGACACGAAAATTAAGAGTATAAACTCTCTACTCAAAATTACAATCTCACTCGTCATAAATTTCACACTTTCTGAGTCTAAATTATCAAACCTAACCTTCTTCAATGCTACTATGTTCCCTGTTACCAAATCAAACTACATCAATTTACACGAAAATTGCTAACCATATGAACTTTTAAGATGCAAGTTATAGAGCTAAATAGCTAATCATACGAATTTTTGACACAAAGACGATTGAAATACCGAACATTGCTTGGTTAACTTAATATAATGGCATGACTGACTACTTGTCTACCATATTTGTAGTTTGTTTCTTAAAATAAAATACGACAATTGCTACAATTGTACAATATGTCTATATAGTCAATATAATGTGATAGTAACAAAATTTAATATACATGCACGTTCAACGGAAAGAGCAATAAATAGAATTATTGCCAATGTAATAGAACAAGTTATGAGAAATTACCTTCCATGCACATTAAAATTGTTGTAACGGAGCCGTCCCGTTACTCAAACAGTTAATTGATAAGGTGATAAGAACAATAAATAACGAATGTAAATAAAGTTGACACAAAGATTTACGTGGTTCACCAGTAAAATAACTGGCTACGTCCACCCTGCAAGGAGATCAAATTTCACTATAGTGGAGAAAATAGTACAGCAGTAGACCGGTACACGCGCTCAATATGAGCCAAAAGTATACCCTATTCTACCAACAAATATAGTAGTCTCAAAGGAACAAAAGAGACTACCCCAATAAAACGGAGGACAAATAATCTTGAGGCCTACCAAGATCTGAACAAACTCCTCCGATCTTCAAAGACAAACGAACAACAATAATAGAGCCCGGAACAAACCGAGTTTTCTTCTTCAGAAGGAACCTCACAAATCGACCCTCTTTATTGTGCTCTCAAATCTCTCTCTTAATTAACCTAGAATAATACTTGGGTCTTTATATATTTATTCCACCCAAGATAAAATATCTAGACTAAATAAGAATAAACTAATAGGAAATAATACGGAGTACTTGTTTCCTAAACCAAACCAAAGACGAAAAAAACAAAGCTAAAAGATAAGTAAAGTCAAACATTCTTATCTTTCCTAAAGCTAAGTCATATTGCATGAGACTTCACTAACAATCCAATGCAACATCAGTCACGTGGAGTATTCAGCCAAATACTAAATTGAACAGACATGTATGCGAGTCACGAAATAAAGACGCGAGACTCTCTCCATGCACAGCTATGTGTCTTCATGCTTCCATTATTCATCTTTGCCTTAAATTAATTCGTCTTCGACACAATTCAAGGCATAAATTCCTAACAAATCTCCACCTTGACTTGAATTATTCAAACACGAACCCAATCAAGAACCAAACCCCAAATCAGCTTCAATAGAGTCGATCCACAAGTCACTATCTATCCCGATAGTCTCCACTTGACTTGAACACAACTCACAAAACGGACAAACGAACCAAGTGTGCAACAAATGTGACCAATATACGAAGTACACAATGTAGTAAGCTGAAAACTACCAATTGTACTAAGTACCCAACATATCTTCATATACCAATAGGAAGGCCAAACATAGCAAACTCCGAAGAAGACAAAAGCTACCAAATGCCAACACAAATATATAAGATACTCAAACGTCACTATGATGGAACGGTGTACCAAAACAACACACATAAGATCTCCAAAACGAAATCTCCTCCAAACTACATGGCTAAATGTACCGTCGTACCAAACTGTCCCAAAAGAAACACAAACGCCACGAACAAAACAAATGTCTCACTTGAGTAAACTAGGTGTCATGACCACCACAAAAATACCTACACCAAGGCAACAAAACTCAAGTCGAAACCAAACACAACATTCTAAGCGAGCACAAATTACCTCCATCAAAGGAACAAATTGTTAGATAAGATAGTCCAACCCAAAAGCTCCAAAGAATAAACTCCCGTCGAAGTTCCAAATGACCCCTTATGAGGTCCCAAACGGCTCTCTTTCAAGAGCCACAAACAGCTCCACCTGGAGCCCCAAACCGCCACACCTCTTGGGGCGCAGACCGCCTCATTGAGGCGCAGAGACAAAAGTAGATAGCTTGTCTTGAGAACCCTGTAGCTTGACTGTCAGGAATAGACTCCACCTTCATCATCAACACTACCATTCTCACTAAAGCTATCCAAACCCGAATTATCCAGAATATCACCAAGTGACCCAAGTGACCCAAACTGGATGTGCTTCAAAGTATCATTCACATATCCAAGTTGCATATGCCCCAACTTAGACTCGAGAGAGACAGAAGAATGATTACCTGATGCTCCAACAGTCAGCACAGTGCCTTGAAGGACATAAATAGTTCCTTCCTTAACACCCCTCCAAGTAACAGAAGAACCCTTACCAACGCACAACGATCCACTATCACCTTGAAAACTGTAGCCCTGATCAACTAACATTCCAAGTGATACAAGATTTCTCTTCAAACGTGGAACATTCCTAACACCTTCTAGGAAGATAACAACACCATCACATGTCCTAACCCGAATAGTACCAACTCCAAGCACCTCACAGATAGACCCGTCACCCATGGCAACATTGACCCCATGTGAAGCTTCATAAGAAGTAAACCATTCCCTAAACGGACATATATGGTAAACGCATCCCGTATCCAAAATCCAACTATCCGAAGAACGTGGAACAACATCAACAACGAGAGCATAATCTTCCTCAGAATCGTATTTAGCAACGTTTTGTGCAAATGTTATAAACACCGACTTCCTTCAACTTAGGACACAAATTTTTCCAATGACCGAGTTCCTTGCAGTAATTGCAGACATTCTTACGAGGACCCTTAGACTTGGCTTTACCCTTACTAGAACCCTCCGAATTCACAACAAGCCCTACAGGACTACTGTCTACAACACCACCTGACGCTACTCGGCGCAAATCCCTAGTGTGAAGCGCTGACCTCACTTCCTCTAGAGTCAAAGAATCTTTACCAACAACAAAAGACTCCACAAAAGTCTCAAACGAATTTGGCAAAGAAACTAACAAAATCAAGGCATCATCCTCATCATCTACCTTAACATCTAAATTACGTAAATCAAGTAAAATAGAGTTAAGACGGTCTAGATGGTCCTTGAGAGACGTACCTTCTTGCATACGAAAACCAAACAAACGCTGCTTAAGAAGCAACTTGTTGGTTAGAGTCTTTGTCATATACAAAGATTCCAACTTCAACCACAAACCTATAGCAGTTTCCTCATCGGCAACCTCAACCATAACATCATCAGATAAAGATAACAGAATTAAAGAATGAGCCTTCTCCTCCAAGACCACCTCTGCATCTGTCTTTGCTTTCTTTTCTGCATCAGAAGAACTACTTGCTGAATTTGCCTTTGAGATAACAGACCATACGCCTTGATGTCTAAGCAAAGCTCTCATCTTTAACTGCCACAGCCCAAAACTTTTTCTCCCAGTGAACTTTTCAACATTCAAAACATTCGTAGACGACATCTTTTCACCTGAAAATCAAGAAACCCAAATAACGCCTAAAAACACAACTAACGCGGAAGCAGATCCCAAATCAGAACCTTAGCTCTGGTGCCAATTGTTGTAACGGAGGCGTCCCGTTACCCAAACAGTTAATTGATAAGGCGATAAGATTAATAAATAACGAATGTAAATAAAGTTGACGCAAATATTTACGTGGTTCACCAGTAAAATAACTGGCTACGTCCACCCTGCGAGGAGATCAAATTTCACTATAGTGGAGAAAATAGTACAGCAGTAGACCGGTACACACGCGCTCAATATGAACCAAAAGTATACCCTATTCTACCAACAAATATAGTAGTCTCAAAGGAACAAAAGAGACTACCCCAATAAAACGGAGGACAAATAATCTTGAAGCCTACCAAGATCTGAACAAACTCCTCCGATCTTCAAAGACAGACGAACAACAATAATAGAGCCCGGAACAAACCGAGTTTTCTTCTTCAGAAGGAACCTCACAAATCGACCCTCTTTATTGTGCTCTCAAATCTCTCTCTTAATTAACCTAGAATAATACTTGGGTCTTTATATATTTATTCCACCCAAGATAAAATTCTAAACTAAATAAGAATAAACTAATAGGAAATAATACGGAGTACTTGTTTCCTAAACCAAACCAAAGACGAAAAAAACAAAGCTAAAAGATAAGTAAAGTCAAACATTCTTATCTTTCCTAAAGCTAAGTCATATTGCATGAGACTTCACTAACAATCCAATGCAACATCAGTCACGTGGAGTATTCAGCCAAATACTAAATTGAACAGACATGTATGCGAGTCACGAAATAAAGACGCGAGACTCTCTCCATGCACAACTATGTGTCTTCATGCTTCCATTATTCATCTTTGCCTTAAATTAATTCGTCTTCGACACAATTCAAGGCATAAATTCCTAACAAATACCACTTGTTGTGCGGAAGCGTGAATATCCCGTGTTGGGCCTCTGCTGCAACTGTGTCCATTGTCCATAATAGTACGATATTGTCCGCTTTGGGCCAAGCCCTCACGGATTTACTCTTGGGCTCCTTCCCAAAAGGCCTCGTACTATTATATTTTCTGGACACTTATAAAGATGATCTTCCATCTTTATTCGACCGATGTGGGACAAGGGTTTGCACCCTGACAAAAATCTATAAAGAAAGAAAGTGTTTCATCTCCACCATTATATGCTCATACTCCATATACCAACTTGGTTCAATACCAGTATTGTATTTGCTTTGTCAATAACACCTAAACATAAAAAGTCATAGAATTAGTAAGTAACAATAATAAAGTATAAAGTACAAATAATAGTGACAGGTGAAAGTAAACACGGTGACCCTAATAAAAAGTACACATAGTAGGGGGAAGGTGTACTCCTATTTATATACTCGTAAGCTACGGAATATAAGACTCATAATCTACTCTTTTCCAATTCTTATCTTGTATGAGGAAGCTGTTAAACATTAGACTTCTGAAAGTGTTGGAGACTCGAGATGTATGTAGATAAAATTTGCATAAATATTGGGATAATTATACATATTATTATTTCAAATAAAATTAATTAGGTATTTTTAAAAAGTTGGAGTCTCTAAAATTGTCTGAAAAAAGCCTGTTTTATATATATACATTGATTAATAATAGACAAGTAAATTAGTTTGAGAGTGGTACCTCATCTGACACTTCCTCATTCCGTATATTAACTTTTCGTAAATATGCATTTGAACTTAATTTATCTTAGTTATTTATTTATCTTGAATTAGAATATTCATCACAAAAAATGAAAAGGGTAAATAAATAATTAAACGAAAGGAGTATATAGGAAAATTACATGAAGTAGAATGCATAGGGAAAGACAACCTATTTGCCATATATACCCAAACGGATGATATTTGATCCGTTTTATTGTTAAGATAGATACCTTCGTCTTAGGAGAAACTGACTGATTTTATATTACCCGAGGACCATCAACACCCTATTTTTTTCTTTAATATTAAGTGTACAAAACTGATCAAAATACGAGTAAATATTCGTTTCAAATAAAGAAACTTTTTTTTTTAAGGACAACGAAACGAAAGATACTTTGAAGCCACTATTGTGATATGACCCGGGCAACGCCCGGGGTTGAAATTTAATGTATATATATATATATATATATATATATATATATATATATATATATATATATATATATAGATAGATAGATAGATAGATAGATAGATAGAGAGAGAGAGAGAGAGAGAGAGAGAGAGAGAGAGAGAGAGAGAGAGATAAGATCTTGTGAGTTTGGTTTCTTATGCTGAGTTGTGAGTTTGGGCTTTGAAACCTCAGCCATTAGATTATATTAGAGATGAATGACCAAAATCTAATCTTACCTGTCATATATAACCACTGTCATTTACTTATTTTCTCTTTTTTTCTAATGTTACTTTTTTTTTTTACTTTAATTTTTTTTAATCTCTCTTTTTTTTAACTCATGTTATTATGCTGTTATTATACTTTTTTTTTACGACTTTGATTTTTTTTCCTCTTATGTTTTTCTCTAATTTTCTCATTATGTTACATTTTTTCTTTTTCTTTTTGTACCAGATTTTTTTTTACTTTAATTTTTTTTTTCTCTTTTTTTTTTTTACCTCATGTTATTATGCAGTTATTGTGCTTTTTTTTACTTTGATTTTTTTTGCGACTTTGATTTTTTTTTCTTTTTTTTACCACATGTTATTGTGCTGTTATTCTTATTCTGCTGTTATTGTGATGTTATTCCGGTGTCACTTTGATTTTTTTTACTACTTTTGATTTTTTTACTTTTTCCTACCACATGTTATTGTGCTGTTATTTTGGTGTTATTGTTATTCTGGTGTTATTGTTATTCTGGTGTTATTGTGATGTTATTCCGGTGTCACTTAGATTTTTTTACTACTTTGATTTTTTTCCCTTTCTTTTTACCACATGTTACTGTGCTGTTATTCGGGTGTTATTGTTATTCTGGTGTTATTGTGATGTTAATCCGGTGTCACTTTGTTTTTTTTTTTTACTACAATTTTTTTTGCTCTTTTTTACTATGTGTTATTGTGCTGTTATTCTGGTGGTATTGTTATTCTGGTGTTATTATGATGTTATTCCGCTGTCATTTTGAATTTTTTTTACTCTTTTTTTCACCATATGTTATTGTGCTGTTATTCTGGTGTTATTGTGACTCTGCTATTATTGTAGTTTTATTGTTATTCTAAAAAAAAAACTCTCATTTTGTTAACTTTTTTTTCTTTACGTGTTGTTACTCCAGTGTTATTCTGTTGTTATTCTGCTATTATTGTAGTATTATTGTTATTTTTTAAAAAAAAATTCTCATTTTGTTATCTTTTTTTTCTTTACGTGTTGTTACTCCAGTGTTATTGTGCTGTTATTCTGCTATTAATATGATATAAATGAACCAAGTGGGTCATATGGACTTTATTGAACGGTGGTATGTAAACTCCTCGGCTACAATCTAAAATAGATGAGACCGATTTAAAGCAAATTGTTGTTGGAATCTTTGTGTTCCAACTAATACTCTTACTAAAAAAAAGCAAACCAATATGCTTATGAAATCATCCTCTGATCCTATACCCACTCTACCATGTTCCCTGTCATTTAAATGAATCAATTCTTTACCAAGATCAAATAACTTGTATTGACCCATCACCCCTTTTTTAGCCAAATCACTTTCATGGTCAAAAAATAAAACCAAGCCACTCCGGTCATACCACAGATGCTCGATATTAAGGCGCAAATGATTAATCATAGTATGAGAAGTTATCTCGCGTTTGAACATGGAGGACATATGTCCTATACTAACTTCAACAGGTGTGTTTCTTAAAATGTGACCCCAGTTAGGACTATTGCCAACCAATGTTATGTGACCAGTGCTATACTCGGATATGTTTAGCAGACTTATCCTATTTACAGGTAATTCAGCGTCACGCCCAGAATTCGAGTCGATATTCGATGCAATTTCAGACACCAAAGAAAATCCAAGTGACAGTCAAAAGGAAAATCTAACTCAAGAATCACCAAACAAGGCCCTGACACAACTCACCCAAGCAAACAATGGCTGATAGCTCAACTCCTCTAGAAACAATCCACTATCAAACGGGAATGAACAGCGGGTAGCAGCAGCAAGTACGAACGGTAGGCGTGGCATGGAGCGTGACATATACTTGGCTGCAGAATATGGGAAAGTCGAGAAACTACACTAGCTAACTGGAAACACCAGAAAACTCCAATCGGCAACATGTAACTGCACACAATTTATTCCATAAGATCAATATCCTATAATAACTAACATATATAGGTTGAGTAACTCCCATCTCAATTATAACCGCCACCATTATGAAATACCAAATTGTCATTCCAAAATTACATTCTACAAAAACACAAAGTACTTTCCAATTAATTGATCGAAAGTAACCATTTTAACGAGATCTGATGCATAATTGGTGAAATTGATCAGAGAATAGCTTAAATTGAGAAGACAAAATTATTTTTTGCTTGAATTTCTAGATATTAATTGTAATTTTCAAAGATTTTGGGGTTTTTTTTTTCGAATTTAGAGTGAAAGCAGCTGTTTGTTTGTTTTGAATTGATGTTTTGTGGGTTTTTGTTGATATTAGTTTCAATTTCAGCCGTCTAATCCATTTAATCTAATGGCTGAAATTTTTCAAACTCACAACTCACCTTAAGAACCAAACTCACGAGATCCCGCCTATATATATATATATATATAGAATCAGGATCCCGTACGAACTAAATTAGGGTGCGAACTGTACGAACTCCTTCTCAGCCCTTAGATCAAACGAATCAAAGGCTGCTATTAGACTACTTTATTACTCCCGTGTTTCACACACTTCTCCCAACTATATACTATGACACTCAACAACACTCAAGTCAACACTTTCCACATTTTCTTTCTCTCTCGTACCTATCCACCATCGCCGGCGAGACACTAACTCCGGCAACTTCATCGGCGATGTCTCCCTTCCTCACTCTTCCATCTTTTTCCGTCTTATCTCGAACTGGTTTAAAGATTCGTCACCACCTTTGGCTCCTCCGACCACCGCGTCCCAGATCTGGTTAGCCACTGGTGTTTCAGATCTAGTCGACCACCATTCGAAACAACAATTGCCGACCGTCTTTACCGCTTAATTATTGTTTGCTGATATCTCTTGATGCCTCAAATCCCAACACCTTCATATCCGTTTACCTCCTGATGCTTCCGGTTAGATGCAACAGCGCCGACGAAGCACCACCGCCAAAACCTCACATATTCTCTCTCCTACCCGCCCCTCTCAATACTCAACAGACGAAACTCCACCACAGGTCACCATCGACGTCGTCGGCAGCTATTGACGCCGATTAAACACGCCGTCGAGTTTTCTCCCAACATTCGACGCCGACGACCATCCCTGCGCTCATTCGCCGCGAATATTCTCCTAACATTCGACGCCGGCGACAACGTGTGCTGGGTTGGTCGCCGGAAGTATGAAGTTGTGTATTCAGAAAGAAGCTGTTAACAGGAGTGTTGCTCCCTTGTTTAGCAATAACCTTCTTGAGTATTGAAGGTTCATTAGCTCTTTGTAGAATAGAGGAGGGAGTGTAGGACTAAACATGTTTTTCTTTCTTCTGTTGGTTTGAAGTCAGGAAGTGTATAGGTGAATACTGAAGTATTGAGGGATTGTTTTGCTCTAGTTGGCCGTGTTTCGGAAGATTATATAGAGGCGTTACCTAAAGGATAGACGGGCAAAGGTGTATGATTAAAGGTAACTTTGTAGAGCTATTAGTGAGAAAATGACTGGTGTTTCCCTTTCTTCTTTTCCGGGCCCCACCCTTTCTTTTGCCCATAGATTGGAGGAGTAGTAGTAGTAAATTGTTTGAGCTCGTCTCAAGGAAATGTTGAGCAGTTTGAATATCTCTCCAACTAGTATGGTTACCCCACCCACTAAAACTGTTAATGGGTTTTCTAATCAAGAATTTAAGATGGGTCCTGCCGACTTTCTTATAAGGCAAATAGTTAGCATGTGGGATTATTTTTTGTATTTGGAGGCACCATGTCCATGTCTATCACCAAGCTATGTGGGTGGGGCTATTTTGCCAAGGAAAGGTATGAAGAAATTTCTGCATTTTGTCGACATGGACTTTGTGATACCCATGTGTTAATTAGTTGTTCCTATTAGGCAACCTTTTAGGTTTGGGTTGTGACAGATTTTATGAGAGTCCGGTTAAATGTAGAACGCGTGCAAATATCAGCTTCTTTCTTTGAGTGGTACTGTAATTGAATGGAGTTGTTTATGACTTGAAATCTGTTTAGGGTGGCCGAAGATTTTGACAGCGTGTGCTGGGTTGGTCGCCGTCAACGACAACGGTGATAGCAACAGTGATGTGTGGAGATGAAAGTTGGATACATAAAACTTGATTGCAGATACACTTGGTTTGCTTAATGAGGAGGGTTCTGTGATTTGGTTGGTGATGGTGGTGGAGGTGGTGGCAGTGGTGGTGGTGGGGGGCATGTGTCTTGTGTGGCGATGGTGGCAGTGGTGGCGTTGATGAAGGCAGTGGTGATGATGTGCAGTGGATACAAAAAATATCAACCCAGATACACACCGTATTAATACGGGATACATGTGTATCCGGCAGTATAACCATATGTATCTGGTATTAATACGATGTGTATCCGGAAGTATGAAGTTGTGTATTCAGAAGTATTATAATGTGTATCTGGCTTCAATGTCGTGTGTATCCGCAAAAAATATAAAATGTATCCGCAAAAAATATAAAACGTATCCGAGAGTTAGTGTTAAAACTTGTAATAATTTCCACAAAGTGTATCCGCTAATAATATAGAATGTATCCGTAAATAGTACAAAATGTATTTCGGAGTTAGTCTTAAAATACCAAAAAAAAATTAAGTGTTAAAAAAGTGTAAAAGTGCATCTAGAATTTTAGTGTGGAAAAAGTGTATCTAGATATGTTATAAGATGTATCTGAATAAGAGGTGTATATGGTAAGTAGATAAAGTGTATCTGAAAAAAAAAAAATTGCATAATTAAGCTAGTTAAAGACGGTCAGACGTTAAGCAGCGATTAACCCGCCCCTATATATATATATATATATATATATATATATATATATATATATATATATATATATATATATAGAGAGAGAGAGAGAGAGAGAGAGAGAGAGAGAGAGAGAGAGAGAGAGAGAGAGAGAGAGAGAGAGAGAGAGAGAGAGAGAGAGAGAGAGAGAGAGAGGTTCAAATGACTCCTCAAATTTGGTTGAGTCCCCAAGTTCTCATCTCTACCATTTGATATTGTAAGATGAGTGGTTGAGATTAAAACAAAAAAAAAAAAAAAATCACCTAACATGTAATTAATGCTTTGTCTCCCAATATTTCAATACCCAATTTTCTAATCAATTACTTTATCTTTCTTATAACTAATACAATAAATTAATATGCTACAATTTATATTTCAAACATCAAAATGGATTTAAAAAACGAAAATTTATACCTGCGTAAAATAAAAGCGGTTTCTTAAAAAGTTTCGTAAATATTCATTCGGACTCCGATTAAGGCGAAACAAAATCCTAAATTTATTAGTTTTTCGAGCCCTTCACAATGGTAACATTTTTTTATACCATTAAGTTTTCAAAATTTTGAGTACTGTTAATTACTTGAATTTGCACCTTATTTGCTTGAAATTATCTCATTTGCTTGAAGTTACATCATACGCGCTTGAAGTTACACTATTTTTACTTGAACATAATTAATTAATTTACTTATTACTTAATTGGAGTACGAATAAAAAGGCGAGGGTGGTGGAATGGACTAAAGTTACACACTTGCTCGATTAAAGTTACACACTTGTTGAATTAAAGTTATACTTTCAAGAATTCAAATTAGTTAGACATATGATAAAGTTATATAAATTCAAATTTTATCTATACAAAATGAGATTAAAAGACTAAAGTTACACCCGTGAAAGATAAAAGTTGTACTCGTAAAAGTTTAAAGTTAAACTCATAAACCAATAAAGATACATAAACTTGTGTTAATATTACAAAAATTCAATTGAATATATTCAAAATTACATAAATTCAAATTTTAATATACAAAATGACCTTAAACGACTAAAGTTACACTCATGAAAAACTAAAGTTACACTCATAAAGCACTAAAGTTATACTCGTAAAGCACTGAAGTTACACACACAAACTTTTGAAATTACACGATGTACAACTGAAGTTACACCCTCACAAGACTGAAGTTACACCCTTACAAAACTGAAGTTACACACTATACTTTGGAAATTACACCCTTATACAACTGAAGTTACACACTATACCTTTAAAGTTACACCCTTACAAGCTTAATGGTACGCCCTTACAGAATTAAGTTACACCATTTGAAACTCAAAATTACACCCTTACAACCTCGAAGTTACACCCTTTAATAGCTGATAATGTGTTATACGGAGTACATAGAATGGAGATTTGTCCAAGTTCTTTAAGCTAAATGTTCTATCTCTGCCCATCTTTATACATGCCTGGGTTAAGAAAAATAAAAGAAGACAAGTTCAGCAATTTGACATATCCATCAACTATAATAAAAATGGGAATGGCGGTTAGTAACTATAGCAATTTGTTTTATAATCTGTCAAAAAAAATATCAATTTGAAACTACACAATCTAACAACAATTGACCATTGTTTCCGTACAATATATCATCAGATTATAATTAAAAGGACGTATGAAATAAACATTGGCGTATACATCAGAAAAAAAAAGGAATGGAATATGTGAAAAAAGCTGATAACGATTTGTTGTTAAGGGATTGATTATTACGAACAATAAGTTTGACAAACAAATACAGACCGAATCGACTCTTGCTTTCCTAATAGAATAATTCGACCCTTATTCTTGTGCCTGGGTTATACCGAATTTTTCTACTGAGATAAGACGGTCCCCTCTGACTTTGGCACTCAAAGATCAGAGACGTAATATAGAAATATTGTGTGTAGTTTGTTAAACGTTTGTTGATGTTGAAGAATTTTTCTGTGTCTGCTTCTTCTCTTCCTCTTTGTTTATATAGAGAGGAAAACAGGGAAGGGAGGGAAGTTATTCTGAAGAGTAGGGATACGTTGAATTGGTTTCAACTCTTCAAAACCAGGGATACGTTGAATTGGTTTCCCTTGAAATTAATTAATTATCTTTTCAGAAAAGACACGGAATTAAGTTCCGTTTCCCGCGATATTGACCCGCCGTCATAGTCATTCGTCCGAATGCTAAACCGTAATTCCGTAAATAATTATGCAAGTATACTCTCCGTATTTTCCCGAACTTGCAATTTATTATTCAGAAATTACCCACTAACGAACCAACCTTAATTACGCAAAATGAAACCGGTAATTACTCTTAAATCACCAACAATCCTCCCCCCATTTAAGCGTAATTCAAGATTAAATAAGCTAACAAACATACCAATTTATGCATAAATGAAAATGTCACGAAGATTGAATTTTCACTTAGTGAAATTACACATTCCAAATATTCGAGTATCGGGGTGTGACTAAGCATTGAACCCTCCTACACATTTTGAATACATGAAGATAACTCACACATAAACTATTTTACTTCTAAAATTACATTAACCGACACTTAATTACAAGCCTAGTGTCCCTTATCTATTCATGAACATATGAGGAGCCAAACCCAATCTCCTTTGAAGCTTACCAAGACTTCATGTTCACATAGGTTGATTCTTTTCATCGTGTCCCTGCAAACACACTTTTTCAAAGAATCAATTAAGAAGATAAACTTCATCCTCACAACTTGCAAGACTAAGCACGCACCTTGGGATTTAAGTTTGTGTGCTCCAATCTCATAACAATAGGCCTTCCACATTGAATTCGGCCTCTAACGTTTTATTAGAGGGGAATTGGGTATCCTATTGCTAAGGATTTATACGAGTTTTAGACCCATCCCTTCAACCGACTTGTCAATCAAGTCCTTAGCCAATGCTTTGGTCAAATAATCAGCTAAATTCTTTTGAGATCTCACAAACAAAACGTAATAACCCTTGATTTCTATCAGTTCACGAATCGAGCTATGTCTAACACCCAAATGTCGTGATTTGCCATTATAAATTTGACTATAAGCTTTAGCCATAGTAGCAGAACTATCACAATTTATAACCATGGGTGGTATAGGTTTTGGCCATAATGGAATTTCATATATCAAATTCCTTAGCCATTCGCCTCTTTTCCAGCTGATGCCAAGGCAATAAATTCCGATTCCATGGTTGAGGTAGAAATACAGGTTTGCTTCTTCGAAGCCCACGAAATGGCACCTCCACCAAGCGTAAACACCCAACCACCGGTTGAAGAGTGATCTTCAACGTTGTTTATCCAACTAGCATCGATATCCTTCTAATACCGAAGGATATCCCACATATGTTAGTCCATAGTTCTTGGTAGCTTTAAGATATCTCAATACACGATTAATAGCTTGCCAATGAAGATTACTAGGGCTCTTCGTGTATCTACTTAGTTTTCCTACCGCAAGAGCCATATCCGGTCTGGTGCATGTCATGGCATACATCAGACAACCAATCGCTCGAGAATATTCGAGTTGTGAAACAGGTTCTCCCTTATTAGGTACGAGTTTCAAACCATGAATCATAGGAGTACTAGCTGGAATGCTATTTTCACAATTGAATTTCTTTAGAACTTTCTCAATGTAATGAGTTTGTGTTAAAGAAATTCCTTTGTCACTACGCTTTATTTTTATTCCAAGAATCACATCAGCTTCTCCCATATCTTTCATTGCAAATTTGGATGATAAAAATTCTTTACAAAGATCAACTTGGCTTTGGTTGTACCAAAAATTAACATATCAGCCACATATAGACATATGATCACGCCATTACAGGCATCATCAAACTTGCTATACACACATTTGTCTGATTGATTTAATTTAAACCCATTAGACAGAATTGTCTCATCAAATTTTTAATGTCATTGTTTAGGAGCTTGTTTAAGTCCATACAATGATTTCACTAGTTTGCAAATCTTATGTTCATTTCCTGGCATAATAAAACCTTCTGGTTGTTTCATGTAAATTTCTTCCTCTAAATCTCCATTCAAGAATGCTGTCTTTACATGTATTTGATGGATCACTAGATTTCTAATGGCAGCTATGGCAATTAACAACCGAATAGTGCAGATTCGAGCCACAGGCGCATAAGTATCAAAATAATCAATACCTTCTTTTTGCCTAAAACCTTGGATGACTAATCGAGCTTTGTATTTGTCAATTGTACCATCCACTTTAGTTTTCCGTTTGAAAATCCATTTACAACCCAAAGGTTTACAACCACGAGGGAGATCAGTTAAAACCCAAGTGTTGTTTCCCAAGATTGAATCCATTTCATCATTTATGGCTTCTTTCCAAAAGGAAACATCATGAGACTTCATAGCCTCATCAAATGTCCTAGGATCCTCATCAATATTGTAACAATAAGCATATTGGGATCCTACTTCATCTCTTGAACCTTCAACCAAATATGTTTGGAAATCGGGTCCAAAAGATTTCTTTTTCCTTAATCTTTTACCTCTACGAATTTGTGGGCATTGTTTTGAGGTTCTACAACCCGATTTGGTTGAACAATGTCGTTATTTTGTACTTCAACATTAGTTGGAGTCATCAAACTTGGTCTAGAAATAGACGAAAACCGTGTTTCATCGAAGATGGCATCTCTAGATTCTATAACGGTATGAACCGACACTGCATCATTTGGTTCTATTACATAAAATCGATAAGCCTTGGAATGCTCAACATATCCAATAAAAATGCAGTCAATACCTCTTTCTCCCAATGTTTTAATTTAAAAGTGCGGGTAGTCTAACAATCGCCCGACATCCCCAAACTCGAAGATAACTCAAGTTTGGTCTCTTTCCTTACCATAATTCATACGGGGTGATTTTGTTTTGTTTATTTGGGACCCTATTTAGTAAATAGCAAGCCGTCAACATGGCTTCCCCCCAAAATCCGTCACTTAGACCTGAGTAAGATAACATGGTGTTAACCATTTCTTTAAGAGTTATGTTTTTCCTTTCCGCTATACCATTTTGCTGTGGTGTATACGGAGCGGTTACCTCATGTATTATTCCACATGAACCGAAATAGGTAGGATCATAGTATTCACCTCCCCTATCCGTTCGTAACGACTTCTTAATGTAAGAAGAATTTTGTAACTCTACTTCATTCTTAAAAAGAATAAACTTACTCATTGCCTCATCTTTAGAATGTAACAAGAAAATATAGCAAAAACGAGTACAATCATCAATGAATGTTACTAAATATTTCTTATTTCCTAAAGATGGAGTAGAATGATAGTCACATAAATCACTATGAATTAATTCTAGAAGAGTAGAAGATCGTTTTACTCCCGCAAAAGGTTGCCTCGTAATTTTGTTCAACATACAAAAATTACATTTCTTTGTGCTTGTATCAAGAGGAGGAATAAGTTCGTTTTTAGACATTAAAAATACTCGTTTATAATGAACATGGCCTAAACGAGCATGCCACAATGAAGATAAACAAGTTTCGGAACAAACCATAACATTATTGATTTTATTCATATTATCATTATTAAGGTTTAGCATAAACATACCATTACATAAGTATCCGAAACCAATAAATACACCGCACTTAGATAATACATAGCAATCAGATTCGATCACTTGTTTATATCCACATCTAGACAATTGACCACTAGAAACCAGGTTTTTTCTTATACTAGGAACATGTAAAACATTCTTCAAACACACTACTTTACCAGAACTAAGACATAAATTAACATCGCCACATCCTTGAATTTCAGCGGTTGACTCGTTCCCCATGTAAATTATGGTCCCATCTTTAGCGGGTACATACTTGGTGAACCATCCACGGTCTTTACAAACGTGTTTGGTGGCTCCCGAGTCAATCCACCACGAAAGGTCATCATCCTGCATAAAAAATGCTTTAGGAATCCATGATACATAATTTCCATCTAAATTGAAATCACATACAAGATCATTACCTTGTTTTGGAGGACCTTGGTCCTTAGACCCTTGTCTAATTTCATCTTTCCTTTTTGATCTAACCCTTTCTTTGCAAACTTACAGTCCCTTTTCAGATGACCAGTTTTGCCACAAATCCAACAGCCTGTTTTGGACTTTTTATCCGGATTATCGGTTTTGTCCTTTCCATTGTGTGGGCGTTTCTTTCCTTTCCTATCATAATTAGAGCCTTCACCAATATCCATCATATTGATGGACATAGTCTTTCCGGCATCCTTGGTTTTGGCAGATTCTTGAGCCCTTATGGACTCCTCTATGCGCAAACTTTTACCAAGATCTGTTAATGACATTTCTTCTTTCTTATGCTTTAGTGTGTGCTTAAAGTCCTTCCATTGTGGCGGAAGTTTGTCAATAATACTAGAAACCGAGATGGATTCAGGCATCTCCATGTCATGTTGGGGGAATTGCCCCAATATACGCAACAATTCATTAAATTGTTCCATCACTGGTCTAGCATCAGACATCTTGTAATTCATAAAATTACCGACCAGAAACTTTTTACTCGATGCATCTTCATCAATATACTTAGACTCCAACTGATCCCATAATTCTTTTGCACTTTCTAAATTCTGATAAATATCAAACAGAGAATCAGATATACCATTCAAAATGTGTCCACGGCAAATATAGTCGTCATTATCCCATTTGCTCCTCTTCCTTAAATCCTCAACGGTACTGTTTTCATCCACTTCAGGGCAGGGAGTACTTAAAACATATACCACTTTCGTTAATTCACAAGAGGAAGTGCATCTTTTTCGCCATCTTGAAATCAACACCTTCAAACTTTTCCAATTTGTTAACCTTCATTGTCATCTCCTTACCGTTCGTCATCTTGACTGATTTCGAAAATTATTCTATTAGATTGTTAAGGGATTGATTATTACGAACAATAAGTTTGACAAACAAATACAGACCGAATCGACTCTTGCTTTCCTAATAGAATAATTCGACCCTTATTCTTGTGCCTGGGTTATACCGAATTTTTCTACTGAGATAAGACGGTCCCCTATGACTTTGGCACTCAAAGATCAGAGACGTAATATAGAAATATTGTGTGTAGTTTGTTAAACGTTTGTTGATGTTGAAGAATTTTTCTGTGTCTGCTTCTTCTCTTCCTCTTTGTTTATATAGAGAGGAAAACAGGGAAGGGAGGGAAGTTATTCTGAAGAGTAGGGATACGTTGAATTGGTTTCAACTCTTCAAAACCAGGGATACGTTGAATTGGTTTCCCTTGAAATTAATTAATTATCTTTTCAGAAAAGACACGGAATTAAGTTCCGTTTCCCGCGATATTGACCCCCCATCATAGTCATTCGTCCGAATGCTAAACCGTAATTCCGTAAATAATTATGCAAGTATACTCTCCGTATTTTCCCGAACTTGCAATTTATTATTCAGAAATTACCCACTAACGAACCAACCTTAATTACGCAAAATGAAACCGGTAATTACTCTTAAATCACCAACATTTGTCTTATTCACTCCCACCATTAATCAAAATAAGAACAAATTACTAATTTAGCAAGGGGAAGATTTGCAAGCACCAAAATACAGATTCTTATTAGCTATATTATTTATTTAGATACTTAGTTGATTGTTTGCTATTTTGACATCACACCATTGTGACATCATCATTACCACTAAGATTCATGGTGTTTATTGTATCTAAAAACATAGAAGACTTTAGTAGTTGCAAAAAGACAAGAGTTTGTCTATATCCATACGCAACAACATGCTTACCCTTTTACAAGTGTTGATTGAATGCCCACCAAGGAATACACACGCAAGAAAGATTGAAAAACTTACAATTTCGATTATTGACTCTATTGATTGAAAGTATCGCTATCCGTATTAGCATCTAATGGCCTTAGTTTTTTCAGATTTGCTCATAAAAAAAGGGAAATAAAATGGGAGATGCATGCCGTGAATTGAGTTTTTGGGGAATGAGACTTCTTCAGAGGTCGTCGGTAGCGGCTGGGACAAGGACGTCGATTTGATGGTGAAAGATGTCGATTTTTTGAACATAATGTTTTATGATTAACGTGATGGATTTTTTTTTTTCTGATTTGGAAGGGGGGGTTTATGGTTGATTTTGAATGAAATTTGATTTGATGAGAAGGGAGTGAATTAATTAGGTATAGGGAATATGAGTATGGGAGAGGAAATAATTAATTGCTGTCTAGGAATTGTGAATTTGTGTTCTTTTATCTTTAATCTCAGTCATTCAATTTATAAGATCTAAGCGCTTAAACAAGGACTTATGGACTCAATAAAAATAGGTGGACTTAGAGGATCCTATTTATATATATATATATATATATATATATATATATATATAACGAACTGAGTTACGGTGCGAACCGTACGAACTAATTTAATATGCAGTTTAAAGTATATATTAACGGTCCACGTTATAAAACCTCAACGACTAAGCATCCACCATTCAAACCCCGTAATCCCAACGCCATTCTCAATCACCCATAACTTCATCCTCACCCCCATACCAACCAACGCCGGCCAGCACCTCCTCCATCGCTGGACGATTTCGGCCATCTCCGCTGTCGTCAACAAATCCAGTGATCTCCCACTTCCGACTATTCTTTCTTTCTTTTTTCCTCTCCCTTGCTCATCGCCGGATCTCTGTCCTTGAGTTTTCATCTCCGATCGGTGGGTATGGCGACGACAGGTACTGATCGGTGGGTATGGCGATGGTACTCGCAAGATACATGTATGCCTCCGTTCTTTTTCTTGTATAGTTTAATCATCTCTGCCAAAATGCAGTCGAATAATGACAGTAGTGTTCGACTAATGCTGGCATTCACTGTGGTGGCTGGAAGCGTGGTAGCGACAAGGGAGAAGTTGTAGGAATTCAGGGGGAAACATCTGACTGCTTGAAACTTGGCTTGTGAAGATATGTCTTATCTGCTGGAAAAACTTGTTGAATGCAATGTGTAAATAAGTTGTGAATGATGAGTTTCTGACTCTATTAATATCACATCGTATCGTATTCATGTGAATCGTATTGTCTAGAAGTGGGTTAGCTGTTTTTGTCATGGTGAGGTAGTTATGAGTCATTAACTTGGGTTATGAACTCCATCTTGCTTACCACTTTGGTCACGGTGACCTGTTGTGAAGTGCTAAACTGCTAATGCTTGATTTTTGTCCATCTTGTTACTATGAACTAAGAGAATAAGTATGAAGATTAATTGTTACGATGTCTCAGAATAAGCGATTTGATGATGGCATTGTGCTTGATGGTTAAGTTTAATTGTTGTATTTTATGTCTCAAGTTTGAAAAGTGCAAAGTATATTGTTGATTTTAGATTCATGGTAGCTGAATAATACAAGTGAATATAGCTTGTCTAAGATGTTTATCTAGCAGGGTAAGGCAGTGTATCTAGCAGGGTAAGGCAGTGTATCTAGCAGGGTAAGGCAGAGTATCTAGCTTGCAAGAGATGTGTATCTAAAAAGGTGAATGAATGTATCTAGCACGGTATATTAGTGTAACAGGGATTCAATGTACACTACACTTGACATGCAGATGTACATCTTAGTGTAGGAAAAACCATCGATAGCTAATGAATGACCTTCTCACGAAATGAAAATCTTATATAAGAGATTTTCATTGTCATACAGTCATACCTTGGGGAAATCTCCGATAGGAATTGAGTCAGCCGGGCAGTCTTTTGGCTGATACCGAAAGTCAGGTTGTCCAGAGAAAAGGTTGCATACATAATTTAGACTTGGAAGTGAGTTTGCCCGTAAGGTTGAGATCTCTGAGTTTACTTGTTTCATTTTGTTTCCGATAATTCATTTCAGACAGATTGTAAGCTAATAATTCTTGCAGAAATTAGATTGATCCAAGTATCTTCATTCTTCAATCAATTTCCAGTTGAGCCATTTTGAAATATTGTATGCAATGAGCTGTTTAATTGTTTTGTACTTTTGTTACACTTGAATCCATATGTCAAAGTGCAACTTGGGTAATCGCTAGGAAAGTGCTGAGAGCATTAGACCTTTGACTTGATCTCAACGAAGATGCTGAGAACTTGACTTGATAACCATACTATCATTAATGACTACATCTAGTACAGTTAGTCGGTAACTAGAAAAGCATATACACACAACCATAAGCAACTCAATTACTTCTACAATGGCTTGTTTCCACAGGAAATCATTTTATGGGCCATGCTACACTTATGTACGAGTACTTCCGTTTGTTATATCTCCAGAGATCATCCCATGTACTTGGCCTAATAATCAAACGTACATAAGAGCGACAAAAACATAAAATTTGAAATTCATAATATATATAGCTCAAATATCGTAAAAGACGACATTAAATATAATTGAGTTATTATAACTTAAAGAAGTGTATCTAGCTATCAAAATGTATGTATCTAGTAATTTAAAAGAGTGTATCTATCTAGTTAGTTAGATGTATGTATCTAGCAACTTAAAGGAATGTATTTAGCTAGTTAAAGTTAAGTATCTAGCAACATAACGAAGTGTATCTAGCTAGGTAGATGTATGTATCTAGCAAGTTAAAGGAGTGTATCTAGCTAGCTAGATAAATGTATCTAGAAGCTTAAAGAAATGTATCTAGTTAGTTAAAAGTAAGTATCTAGCAATTTAGAGGCGTGTATAGCTATCTAGAGGTATGTATCTAGCAACCTAAAGAAATGTATCTAGCTAACTAGAAATATGTATCTAGGAACTCAAAGGAGTGTATCTATCTAGCTAGCTAAAGGTATGTATCTAGCAACTTAGAGGAGTGTATCTAGGTAGCTAGAAGTATCTAGCAAGTTTGTATCTAACTAGATAGATATATGTATCTAGCAACTTAAACAAGTGTATCTAGAATGTCAATGGTTTATATCTAGCAACTTGATGGGATCAAATGAGGGGGACGGATATCCTAAATTGAAAACTGGAAAATGATTAGGGTAGGATTAAGCGACATTGAAAACATTTATTAAATTATTAAGGACACTTGATACAAGCTCAAAATGGCATACACGACCAATTAGGCAACCATAAGCACTTCATTTCACAAAACTCTTCCTTCCTCATTTCTTTACCTTTAAATACCCTTTTAACCTAGAGTTCAAACCCAAAATAACTTTTAATATGGAGTAATTTAAAACACGGCAACTATTATTAATAGATTGCTGTTGAATGAAATCCCGAGCGTTGGGAATTGAAATTTCATAATAACATTGAATATCAAGTAAGTTGTTTGAATAATTTAATTTAAATGCAATTGCATAATTTGTCAATATTCAAGGGTATAGACTGACGAAATGGGAGGGTAAGAGAGGTTCTGACAGATATACATATTAATATTGGGACACAAGTTAATATACATATTAAGTCCTCCTCCTTTGAGTGTAAGGTAGACTTCTTCCGGAGAAAACATGTATATCTCTTAATATTGTTAGATACACAAGTTAATACAGTCAGATACCCAAATAGTAATTGTGTAAATATGGCGTAAATTTTAAGATGAAAAGCTTGCAAAGGGAGTTTTTAGGCATGTTGGAGGCGGGATTTCGACCTGATATTACAACTTTCAATATTGGGATTAAGGCTCTGATGTTGTTGTTGTTGTTGTTGTATTACAACTTTCAATATTAGGGCTTTAGCGTTTTCAAATATGAACTTGTTTTGGGACCTTCATTTGAGTCTTGAGCATATGAGGCATGAAAATGTTCACTACTACAGATACAACCTATAACAACGGGTAAAAACCGTTGTAAAATAAAAAAGCGGACGTTGTTAAAGCGGCCGTTGTAGAAGGTATTTACAACGGTTTGCTTATTTAGTGAAACCGTTGTCTAAAGTATTCACCACGGTTAAAAGCCGTTGTTGTTGGGTGTTCTCCGTTGTGGAAAGTGTTTCAAAATTTTGGAGGGAATAATATAACAACGGTTGTCTTATGTATAACCGTTGTTGTAACTTTCCCTCCAAAATTGTGAAGTCTTTTGACAACGGGTTTATGGTACATACCCGTTGTTGAAATTTTTTTTAACAACGGTTCTTTGTTTAATACCCGTTGTTGTAATTTTATTACCAAAATTGTGAAGACTTTTAACAACGGTTCTTTGATTAAAACCTGTTGTTGAATATTATGCGCGGGTATTTGTGAATGTCATTCACAACGGTGTTATTTTTATTAACCGTTGTGAAAGGTATTCACAACGGTTTTTTTTAGTAACCGTTTTTATTACGAACTCCTATTGTTTTGAAAAAATAAATTTGTTTCATGCCATTCAAAACCTCGCATATGTCACAAAGACCATATACCAAAGACAAAGATAAATCACAAATTTGGTTCATCGAACTCAATAGATTCAATTCAACCACAACAAAGAAATGATGCATCATATATATATATATACTTACAAGGAGTTGAATTTACATGAACTAATCATTCCCTAACTTCAACAAAAAATTTACTAATAAGTTGATCTAAACTCTGAGTATCATGCATTTCTAATATATTCTAAGACGTAGTTGCCCCACATGTCTCTTACCTCGTCTATATCTACACTTGAGTACGCGCTCAATCACAGACGGGTTGATTGCATCATGCGGCAAAAACAAAGAGAAGACATTATGGTATATATAGCAAATAAAGCAAGACAACATTAGCAACATCATGGTATATATAGAAGCAAGCAAGACAACATTAGCTCTAATTTAAAAAAAGTAATAAACACATGTTTAAATTATTACTAACCTTTTCTGGAATAACGAGATATCTTCGCCTAATAATCTCCAACATGAACCGACAAGCGTAGTATCCACATTGTATGCTATCCGCTTTGGCGAGGGGCCTATTATTACATAAAAAAAACAGACGAGAGAAGGCTCACATCGGAATCTTGAACTTTAGGTATTGTATTAGTATTAAACACAGATTTTGCACTTAATGTTATTGTATTTGAGCACGTACACTCGTTATCGTAATAAAATCGGGGACAACATCAGAATCTTCCGTGGGTTGATCCGCTCGTTTGCTCTTTTCTTCTTAAAGGCCCTTTTTTAAAAAATAAAAAAGGAGGCGTAAAACTAATTTTTTAGGGGCAAAATATGAAAGAGATTTTTTCTATAAATAAAAAATGAAAATGTTATTATAAATAAATCAGTATTATAAACTTACATATTAATCAAGTGCTTAAAAGTCTCGCTTGGTTGATGATGTAAAGAGTCCAACCATAAAACTTTATTCCTTGTCGGCATGATGGCTGCTAGCACCCAATGAGTCCTACATCAAGAGACATCATCATTAGTAACAAGTACATATATTAGGTATGAAAATGCAATTGTAGGGGGAAACGTAATATTAATTTGTTTATTACCCTTTTTTCATTATAAGCGCCAAAAATCAGCTTCTTGGTTGTCGCCAATTCTTTGAGCAATATAATCTACCCGTTGTTCGAACGAGAAACCGGAATAAATAAAGATAAAACATAGGGGCACAGAACAGTATAGATCGGATGGAATATTCTTCTCTGGGATCACTCTCAATTTCAATATCCTACATTATTACGGTATTAATTCCGGTATTTAAAACACTATCTAGTAGTCGGAATATTAGACTATGAAATTATTTATTAAGAAACTTACTTCATCCAAACAAATATGTGTTGGATATCAACTGTCTAGGCCAACCCATACGGCTAGCACATCCCATGATAGATGTGCTTGGCGCTCAACCCCTAGAATATCCTCCTCGAGCGGAATAACTATCAATTGCTCGGTGGCTATGCGATGGCCAGCCTCCTCATGCAGTCTCTTCATCGTCACCGTTCTTACTTTTTGCATGTAATCCTTCCCTTTATATTGTGTGGAGTTTAAACTCCTAATTTTCGTGTCCGGAAAGAATGAGTCTTTGATTTTGTGCTACTACCAAAGAGCCTACACATGTAGTAGATAATTAAAATAATAAAAATCCAAAGGTAACATATCCTAGTTGGAGTAATAAAAATAAAAGCGTACTTAATTAAATACCTCGTCAACCCGCTCTTTCAATGATGAGGTAGTAGTAGCAGTAAGACGGGTGGGGACTTAGGCTTATCGGTCTTTTTGTCCCCTACACAAAATTACCATGCTTTTTATAAATACTGACAAAATATAAATAAAGGGAGCGAGGTTAATTTTTAAAAAATGGAGAAGTTAATTAAATACCTCATCAAGTTGTTGTGAAGTCGAGGTCGTTGGCATGTCTGTGGACTTAGGCTTATCCGCCAAAGCCGCCTTTTTTGTTCCCTACAAAAAAAAAAATAACATATAAATTTAACATATAAAAACATTCAACAATTAAAAATGTAACATATATATAAAGGTATTTCTTCTAACCCCAATCGCTCGCTGGCGAGGCGGCGGAGATATCTTCGCAAGTAGATGTGAGTTTCGGGCCATTGGATGAAACTTCCAAGCGCATCTCCCGTAATGGTAATGTCTTCACGAACGGGACAGCAGTTGAAAGTTTTCATGGCCTGGAAAGACTGTAGTTATCTCTACTATTCTATGATTCGGCAAAAGTTTTTCGCCATGAATAACTACGATTTTCGCGCGCAGATTTATTTTCTACGAGACCCCGCCAACACGCACATGTGGCTTTTCGATTCTATTATGGTCAAGAATAATCGGCCTCTTGTTTACTACCAAGAATATACACATACATTATTATATCTTTGCAAAAACGCTTCAAAATTCAAAAGATTTTGCAAAAACGCTTTTCTGTCTCGGCCGATTTTCGCACAAACTTCAAAGATCATATAAATTTAACTAATTAAACACTTCATGCATACCTTCATCGAAAACAGGGAACTGACTTGAAGGGGATGTATCCGTTTTCCATCAGCCGTCTTCTCAAGTTGCATCTCCTTTTCGGACCCATTATTTACCTAATAAAATTAACCAATTCAATGGCACCATGTCAGAAGTTATAGCATTAGAGTCGCAAAGTGAACACACCCCGATCTTACCAAAAAAAAAAAAAAAACAAAAGAAAAATAAAGAAGTATT
Organism: Silene latifolia; assembly: GCF_048544455.1. Lineage (NCBI taxonomy): Eukaryota > Viridiplantae > Streptophyta > Magnoliopsida > Caryophyllales > Caryophyllaceae > Silene > Silene latifolia. Next base: position 94,858,464 of record NC_133538.1, on the reverse strand, counting down.
AGGTACCTGATCGGCTTTAGTTGTTACAACTTGAAGCATTATTAGGTACCGATCTTTCGAATCTCGTTGACCGATACTTCCTTCTCATGTATTGCCAAGGTAGTAGCGGCCTCTTGACCAATCTGTTGTACCTTATTATTACCCCCTTTAGAAATGACATCCTCCATCATCTTCACTTCTTCTTCGGAAAGCTTACCTCCAGCATTCAGCTTTAGTAGTACGGATGCCATTAATCAAGTCGCTTGCCAAGAATGTAATATGTCAGCAATTTTTATCCCAACAATAACATGTGAATTGAACTTAAATGAAAATAATAGAATAAATGTTACCATGTCACCTTCTCGGACTTAGTCTTCCTTTTCTTCTTTATATGGGCAGTTTTCCCATAATATTTCGTTACTCCAACCTGTAACGGGACGCCCCTCAAACGACCTGGATGTTCGGTCGGCCGATCGCTCTAGCAAGAACGTCATTACGACCACTGGGAGTGAATTTCCCTTCTTCTACCTCTTTCAATACGATATCCTATAATATATTAAATAAACTTCAAATTATATTTGTGACTAAAATAATAAAGTTAGTAATGAACTCGTCTTAATAAAATAATGCTTACTATGTTGGCCAAAACTTCCTCATCATATTTGTCACGCGACGACCGGGATCCTTTAGGCGTGTGCCCTTGTTTATAAGTTACATGCCGATCCACCTCTTTCACTCCCTTTGCCACCTACACATTAACATGGTAACATTTATACACGTAAATGTGTATCAATGCAAGTCCAAGTGTGATTAAAAAAATAAAGTCTCACAGGGGAATAATGCATGCTACTTACGAGGTCCTCTTCTATCTTTTCTCAGAATCGCCTCGAGAACCATAGAATTTCCCCTTCTTGCATGAAATGTTAGCACGATTTCTTCCGCTAACGGCCTTCAAATAATTATATAAAAGCGCAAGTAGATGAGATAATAAAAAGATTATATAAAGGACTCATTAATTAAAAAAATGATAGGTAAATCGTTTAAAGGCGAGGATATTTAACCCGAAACTTCTCGTAGTTCTCATCTTTTGAAAAGATCCCATTCTTCCGCTTGATGGTGGGACACTTGTTTTCCGGTGGGCTCTTACGCATCTCCCCGTTGCCTTGTCCACATACAACCAATCCCTAGCAACGCCACACTTCTATCGCCTCGTGGACATCCGCCGCCTTATGCATTAAATACTCATCATGGCTTTTATCGGGTATAATAAAGCCTTCCTTTACACGAGCCAAGTATAACTCCGCCAATTTTGGATTCAAAGTTCTAACATCATCTAAATGGATAGGCACAAACTGTCTTGTGCAAGCACCAATCCAACTGGAGAAAAGACCCGCATTTGGACCAGTAGGGAAACCCATCTCACTCCATGTTATTTCGAACGACTGTTTAGCGGCTATAGCTGCAAGGACTTTCTTGCACTTCGTAGCACCCCTCTCACCAGGCTTATTATCACCAGGCTCATTATTCTTTTGACTTCTTTTACGTTTTTCACCCATGATAATCCTAAAACCCAAATATGAATGATATAGGAAATGAACAACTTAACAACGTACATGCAGAGTATTATCTAAAACCCTAAACCCTAATAGGAATGAAAATTTAAAACAACAGATTGAGCTTCTAAAATCCTAAACCCTGATAAGAGGAGTAAAGTAGATGATGCGGGATGATAAAGATAACAAAGAAGACGAAAAACAAACAGATGCATGAAAAAGAAACAAGATGATCGTCTTAAAACCCTAATGACGAAACACAAAATTAAAGTGAACATACCTGTTGATGATGATGATAAAGAGAACGAGCAGGATGATAAGGGAAGGCAACGGAATCGGGCTTTAAATCGGGCGGCGACGGCGGCATTTACGAGAATGTAAAAAGCGAGGAAGAGAGAAGAATTAACTCAGGATGCCAACGGTTGAACTAATAATAATGTTGTGTGTGTTTGTGTATGGCATCTTTGTATGGGTTTCTATATTAGTTTTTTATTAAGACAAACTATTGACAACGGGTGCTCAAAGAAGAACCGTTGTTATATGTTAATAACAACGGGTCAATAAAAGTAAACCGTTGTCAAAAGTTTATTACAACGGTTAAAATATACCCGTTGTAATATATTTTCACCAAATTTGCGCCAAAATGAAATATGTCAAAAAAAAATAATTGACAACGGGTAGAGGTACTACACCCGTTGTTGAAAGTATTAACAACGGGTAATTTAAATATAACCGTTGTTATTGTTGAACCTCTTTTTTTTTTTAAAATTACTGTAATTCCATTACTGGTCCAAAACTGTAACAATACATACCGTAACAGCGAAGAAGCACCATATACGCAACATTATTCAACAATTTCAACACCAAAGATCCACATCTAATAATAAGATCAAGAAAATAAGACAACACCAAAGATGCATGCATACGTGTCCCGATGAACTATCTCAGACCGGGACGTTTCTTGGATGTCATAGTTTCTTCGTTAACCCAAATACCTTCACCATGGTCATCACGCATATAGATGCTTTCGGTGTCCTCATAATCGGTGTCAACATCGTCGAAATAAGATCTGTGGTAGACTGATCCATTCCCTCAAAAACGACATCCCGATCATCATCACCATTATCGGATGGACTACTCCTTCTACTCCTTATAGACAGTACAATGCGGACCACTTCTTATCCATAGGATCGGTGACATAGAACACTTGTTTAGCTTGGGATGCCATTATGAAAGGATCATCCTTATTATTGCCAACCTTACCCAGATTGACCAACGTAAATCCCATCTTATCCTTTCGGACACAATGGATGTTGTTATCAACCAAGTTACATCGAAACAAAGGCATTGTGAAATCAATGTAATCTAGTACCAATATTTCTTGAATAACACCATAATAAAGGCATTTTCCCCAAATAGGCTTTTTATCTTTTGAAGTAGCAAAGTGCATTGCCTCAAATTTAGAACTCACACCACTATTTTGCATTGTGCTCACCTCATCTTGCTCGCGGGTGTAAAAAGTATATCCATTAATGGCAAAACTGTTGTAAAAGGTGACCTGGCATTTGACCTAAACCAAGACGTAGTAACCTAGGAGAGATGTCATCACCAGTTTGATCAAGATAATCGTAAGACAATATTCCTAAACCACTCGGGAAACGTCTTCGTATGCTCGTTCGCAATCCACTTCTCGGTCTTGTTTTGGTGATCGTATTTGAGCTCATCTTTGTGTTGTTGAATATAAGGTTGCACCTCATCTTCGTTGTTTAGCACATACATGTGTGCTAAATGCAACATTTCACGTGTCACAATTTTTTCAACCCGGCCCCTAATACCTTTTCCGGTCATCCAGTCACTATGACGATTCTTAGGAACGCCAATCAACTCCTCAAGGGAGAGATGAGCGTAACAATATGAAAGAGCTTCGTCTAAAATAGCGCGTTCAGCAATACAACCTTCCGGACGATACCGATTAGATGTATAGTCCTTGTAGACTTTCATCAATATTTCGAAAGGATACTGGTATCTCAAGTACACGGGCCCAAGGTACAAAATCTCCCTAACCAAGTGAATGGTCAGATGAATCATGATAGTGAAGAAAGAGGGTGGAAAATACATTTCCAACTGACAAAGAGAGGTTACAACGAGGTCCTGCAATGAATCCGCGTCATCGGGATCGATGACTTTCTCGCATATGGGCTGGAAGAAGAGACAGAATCTAGTTATAGCATATCTTACCTTTTCAGGTAAAATGGAACGAATAGCCACAGGTAGTAATTGTTGCATCAAAGTGTGACAATCATGTGACTTTAACCCGGTGAGTTTTAGGTCTTGCATCGACACTAGGCTTTTGATGTTCGACGAATAACCATGTGGCACTTTAATTCCATTCAAGCATGCACAGAACTCTTTTCTCTCATTCCGTGAAAGGGTAAAAGCTGCTGGCGGTAAAAATGTACGATTACCTCTCTTCTGTGGTGCCAACTCTAGCCTAATACCCATCATTTTCATATCTTCCCTAGCTGCGGCGTTATCCTTTGTTTTACCAGGAACATTCAGAAGGGTATTGATAATATTATCACAGACATTTTTCTCAATGTGCATGAAATCGAGGCAATGCCTGACCTCCAGGTCAGGCCAATATGGAAGTTTATAAAAAAAAAATGGATCTTTTCTTATACCCACGAGTAGACAATTTAGAGCCGCTCTTCTTCCCATAATCTATCTCAATATGCTTTACTTTCTGATAAACTTCATGCCCACTCAAAATTCTAGGAGGTTGACGAAGTTCTTGTCTTCCATTGAATGCTTTCTGCATCTTGCGATAACAATGGTCATGAGACAAGAACCTCCTATTTCCCATATACACATACTTACGAGAAGACTTCAAGTATTCAGACTCGATATCCTCCCCACACAATGGACAAGCCTCTTTCCCATGAACTGTGTGCCCAGAAAGGTCGCCATAAGCCGGATAGTCAGTTATCGTACACAATAACATCGCTCTCAAATTGAAAGTTTCGTTCTTATATGCATCAAATACTTCTATCCCACTATCCCACAACAATCGCAAACCATCTAGAAGAGGTTCCAAATATACATCTATATCATTTCCAGGTTGTTTAGGGCCGGAAATTAACAACGACAACATCAAATACTTTCTTTTCATGCACACATATGGAGGTAAGTTATAAATAGCCAACACTACTGGCCAAGTACTATGTTGGCTACTCATGTTTCCGTGTGGGTTCATTCCATCGTGGACAGACGCTAGACGTAAGTTTCTAGGTTCATTGCCGAACTCGGGATACTTAGCGTCGAACGATTTCCATTGCTTACCATCTGCCGGGTGTCTTAGCTTTCCATCATTTATTCTTCTGGTTTCATGCCAAGTTAACATTTTTGCATCATCGGGATTCGCATAAATCCTTATGACTCTTGGTATCAATGGAAAATACCACAACACCTTAGCGGGGATCCCTTCCTTATCCTTATAACGCCACTCCAAACATTTAGGGCAATTGGTTAAGTTTTGATATAATTTCCGATACAATATGCAATCATTTGGACATGCATGTATTTTCTCATATTTCATACCCACTCCTCTTATTAGTTTTTTCGCCTCATATGTCTTAACAGGTAGAACATTACCATCAGGAAGCAACTCCTTTATCAAGGCTAAAAAACAAGTGAAACACGTGTCACTCACCCCATTTGCCCCCTTGATATTATACAACTTCACCACAGCCGACATTTTTGTGAACTTACAACCAGGATACAGAGGTGCTTCAGACTCACACAACTTCTCATACATGTTGTTAAGGTCATCCCAATTATTAGTGTCATCACCTACATCTTCAAAAGCAATGGACTCATCATCATTCTCTTCATTACCTATAGACCCAACATTCAACTTCTCTACTTCCAACTCTTCCAACTCAAAAAACTCGGCAAACTCAGGATCATCAGTTAGCCTTTCGTGTACCTCAACATCATCTTCTTCAAAGTTATTCTCTTCTTCTAATGATTCCCCATGAAAAATCCAAAGTGTATAGGATCGACTAAATCTCCACTTTTCTAGGTGTATTTTAACGTCCGGAAAAGCCATATAGCTAATATTACCACATCTTTCACAAGGACATGCAATACTAGAAGAACCTTTCAAATTGTTCGAAACGAATTCATAAAATTCAGCTAAACCATCCTTGTAGGTGCGGTCGCTCATATTTGCATCAATCATCCAAGTTCGAGTCATTATTCTACATTCGTAATAATAGGCAACTAATTCAGAAAATACAATAATAGGCAAACAAATAAACGAAATTCAGGAAAGCAATTAAGCTAAATTATCAACAAATTAGATAATAACCCAAAAAATCCTATATCTAGTTATAAGCGTTGCTAAGAAACATATATATACCTGATTGATAAACACGATGAGGGAGAGAAGACGTGACAACAGTGACGGAGATGAAGACAGAGAGACGATCAGGGAGGAATGGAGGATGATATAGTAGCAGTATTAGCTTGTGTTTGTGTTTGTAGCGTATAGCAGAATAAAGCAATATGTTGTTCTTAAGATTTTCATAATATTAATAACAACGGTTATTGAGTCTACAACCGTTGTTAAAAAGTATTAAAAACGGGTTCTAATATAACCGTTGTGATTACTTTTCACTAATTTGGCGCCAAACCATTAACAACGGTTAAAATTTAACCGTTGTTATTAGTTTTTTCATTAACAACGGTTGTTTAGGTATGACCCGTTGTTAAAACAAATAACAACGGCTAACAACACATAACCGTTGTAATTAAGTTTGGTAAAATTCGCGGAATAAATTCTACAACGTGTTTTGATGATTTTCGTGAATAAGCGTTGTTAAAGGGCCGTTGTGGTTGCCTGTATTTGTAGTAGTGGTTGTCCCTGATCTTGTGACCCGTGGTTGTGTTGTTGATGCTTATTTGAATAAACCGATGGGAAGGAACTTGGATTTCGCTTTAAATAAGATGATAAACTTGGACGAGCGTCCATCAGTAGAAACCGAGCTTTGTGTTTGAGGTCATGGGAAAAGGGGAATTCCATTCAAGTTCAGAAGCATTTATGGAGTTTAACAAGCATAAGGATTGGACTTACAAGAAGCTAATTGGTATATATGTCGAGAAACGTCACCGGATTAACAAAATCTTTAGGAATTACTGACAGTCTTTTAGAATTACTGATAGTGCGGCCATGGAGGCCAAGTATTACCTACAGACTGAAACCTCATCGGATCAACATGGTTTTTAATTACAGACAGGCAGAAAGAAAGAAACTAACCGAGCCTCTTAAACAGAAGACTAATTTCAATTGGAGTGATCACATCGAAATCCTATGTTATCCAGACAAGAAAATAACCGAGCCTCTTAAACACAAACTGGAGATGTGAGCCTTTTGATTGTTGTCATTACTCATCTTGCTTCTTAAGCCACAAATTAATTGAGTGATCTGTCTTACTAAGACATACAATTGATTGGGACACCCCAAAATGGAATAGGACAACAAAGGATCGGACCGGAGGGATTGATACATTAATACCCAAAGTTGATAAGAAAAAGCGACATACTTATATGCATATATATATATATATATTTATATATATATATATATATATATATATATATATATATATATATATATATATATATATATATATATATATATATATATATTGATAGTCTGATACAGTGATACTATACTACTACATAATTGATCTCACCATGCATGGCAATGGCAACTGCATGAATTTTCAACATTTCCATCCTCGACTGTGTGTTTGGCAACGGAATGCCAATCTTCCTATCTAGACGCCCTGATCGTAGAAGTGCAAGGTCCAACACATCAGGTCTGTTTGTTGCAATTATTATTTTGACCTACAGAGTAGCAATGCATTGTTTTGTGAACATCAACGCAAGAAAAATCGATATTACTCTATATAACTTAACAGATATACATCAAATACCTTGCCAAGTTAATTCACTCAGCGAGAAGAGATAATTTGCTCAAATCACGGGAGGCAAAATGTTTTTGGCAAATACATAAGTAACTTCTCACCAAATGAAATGGAGATTAGTTCCTGAAATAAAAAATAACTACTCGCTAAATGAATTGGCGACAAGTTACTTGATTTGTAAAAAAAAAATGTTGACGTAGACCCATTCCGTGTAAATAGTTTGGAATGAGAGTTTTGTAAATATTTTGGTTTAGAACGCCATTTAAGAAGAATTCTGCGATAAATGAGAGTATAAGACGACAAGAAAGGTCTGCAAAATGGCATGGTCAGAATAATTAAGAAGAACGCAAATGAAACATTTATCATGAAACTTTTGAGTATGATTTTCAGTTCATGTGATAACAGTAACAGGGACGCAACTCCAAATTTTCACAGCGTAAAAATTCTAGAAGGGGGAGACAAAGCAAAGATAGCTGTTCATACCAGACATAATTTACCTACAACTGAAGGCTGGCTATTTATGTACAAAATCTCGCTATTTCAACTTTGAATGTCTGAAAGAGAAGAGAAACGGAGATTTGAGCTCGCTATTTATGGACAAAATCTCGTGAAACAACTGGATCTTGGGACTGGAGATTTGAGCATCAGCTTCTCAATAGCTCCTTGTAGGTAAATTATGTCTGGTATGAATACAACAATGCTCTTGCCCCCGGAATATTGAGCATCAGCTTCCCAATAGCTCCTTGTAGGGTATTGTCAGTGCTAGTAAGGAAGAGGAGACAAGATGTCCACTCAAGCACCTCCGGACAGAATATCCGCAATAAATATGCCATTCGGAACCATGTCGGCTCCGTCACATACCTCTCGCCGCGGCATATACGATTCACTATCGACCTTCATTGTTCCTTCTATTGTCCCAACGGTATAGCATTCACTTGCACCTAAGCATTTAAACAAGTTATGGTCTCCTTTCTTCAAAGAGCTAAATTAAATAAGTTTCTAAGCATTCATATCAAAGTGTCCATGACATGGAAAGGTATAGGTTGCTTGAAAGACGAGATGATGAGTTGAATTTCCAAATCCTCGAAAAGTAATCATGAAACGCGTAGCTTTCCCAAAATCTATTTCAACTTTTCTCGTATCCATGAATAACCCATGGAAGAGTTTTAATGTCTATTAGTAATTATCAATGGGGGACAATTCTATATTACGGCAGAAGGTTCTTAATGTTGTTAATATATTGTGACGAAACTCTGTCAGAGCTTGTAGCTACTAACATCGAACACAATGAAAATCAAGAGGTGGAAATGAAACCAGAATAATATTACCATGAACAACCACCGCCTACTGCCACCCGCCACCACCACCACCACCACACCGGACACAAATGTTGGAATTCAATGAACCACCACTAATATCACCACTTGAAACCATGTTGCCAGTAGCACCACCAACAGCCATAATGACAACAACCACCCAGATACACATGTCAACAGACCCAGATACACATGTTATCAAACCCAGATATACATGTATCTGACATCAAATACACATGTATCTAGAGTTTATATGTGTGAATCTGACTTAAAATACACATGTATCTAGGGTATTATTGCACCGTCCACTGCCCACCACCACGATTACCATCGCACCCACAACCACCACATTTGCGCCTCCTCATACCACCAGTGCCAACCATGACCCATGATTACTACTCCAATCACCACCGCACCCATGAACCACCACCCGTTACACCGTCATAACCACCACGCTGGCCACCAACATTACTTTACTTTCACCATTATCACCATGAAACCACCATCACCCCTAGGCTAACATCCCACTCACCATCATTCACCCCGAAAATTGACGTCACCAACACCACCACCATTTCCCGACTGTTATGGCCCTCACTACCACCCATAAACCACGACTCCTCAAACGAACAGCCACATCAATCACCATCGAAAAATTCGAAGCAGAGGCCTCCAAAGCCGGATCTCAAGCAGCCCGGACACCATCACCCTATAACGAACTCTAGCGCAACCTGTAATCGGCCACCAGAAATCAAGCAGCCCCGTCTCTACCACCACACACTTCACGACAACCGTCCTGCACACCCGACGTAACACTCATACCGTTCATAACCATTAGATCTACTCAGTTTTTAAAACTTTGGGTTTTTAAACTTAGATCTACCAAAAAAAAGCAGCAGATTTTTGAAAAATGGCCGCAATAATGACCATGTCGGAAAATTTCGAGTCAAAGAAAGCGACGAAGGGGGATGATTGCACACACCACCGAAAATGGAGATTTTAGGGTGGTTCGCCGGCAACGAACAAGCCGGAGTTCGGTGGTGGTGGTCCGAAAGGATGAGAAGATATATTATATAATATGTTGGTATTTTGGTTGGAGGTAGTCGTAGATGAGAAATAACACGGGAGTGAATTATAGCCTTTAATCACACCGTGATTTGTTTGATCTAAGGGCTGAGGAGGAGTTCGTACAGTTCGCACCCTAATTTAGTTCGCACGAGATCCTAATTCTATATATATATATATATATATATATATATATAATGCCCGGGAGTCCGGGATATATCTAAATAGTGATTCTAAAGTAATTATCATGAGATTAACTTTACAATAAAAACTTCTTATTTTGGAACAATTATCTATACGTGTTTAAGCCAATTTGTGTGCTTAAGTATTAAAATTAAGAAGCTATTAAAAAAGTGTCATACGCGAGGATAAGTTCCATCACTAAAGGTTTATCGCGACAGAAAAGTCGTCGTAGATGGGTTGTCTTAAAATTAATTTTGATTGCAAAATGACTTGTTTTTTTTAAAAAATATTGTGCTTAAACTTTTTTAATACCAAGTCTAGCCTAGCCCTCTACTAAACCGTCTTATTATAGAAATTGTGATTAAAAAAATTACTACCATGTTGATTGTTCTTTAATATTGTATTAGTAATTAATAATTCTATGAGCATCAAATAAAATTTTGTGATGGAGTTAATTGAGGTATAATTTCTTTTCCCATTGCTTTTATACATCCACTTTTCTGCCAACCCAAACATAACCAATGGCCCATAAACGCAAAACACCACTTTTATGAAAATTGAGCACAAAAACTGAATTATTTACTGGATAATTAACTACACATTCACAATACTCAAAATATTCATGTGTACAAAAACTCATATTACATAATACAAAGAATATAACTTATATACATATGTGAGGTTGAACTTCTATGAAGTTATCTACTTATCTCTATTTTCTACTACTATGACGGAAGAAAAACTTATCTACCCTAAAAAGAGTCCTCCGATATCTAGAATTTTAAAAGTGCAACTTCTAATTCACGTATTTTTATACTATGATATATGAGTTGTCTTATATGGAGTATGTTTTTACTGTTTTTGCATAATTTATTTCAAATTCAAATATAATTTTTTTTATCTTTTCTATTGGTTCATTAGTTTATTTTTGACTTGACCCATATTCTGATCCGCCTCTAACCCGATCCGCCGACCCGTTTGACAGGTCTAGTGTTAACGGTTATTGGAACCTAATAAGTTAGGTGTATCTCAATCCGAAGTTGATTTCATTTAGTGCATTGCCTTTAGGTGTGGGAGGACGATCATCCCAGAGGACACAAGAATTTTTCCGATTATAGTACTCTTAGGCTCTGTTTGGCAAAATTACCTGAAAAGGTAGCTGAACAAATCGAAAAAGGTAGGTAAAACCGAAAAGGTAATCAAACCGAAAAAGGTAATCGATAAGGTGAAAATTAGAGCCGATAAGGTAACTGATTATATAAAAATGTGTTTGGCAAACTAGCTGAAAAGGTAGCTGATTTTGGTAAAATGACGTAAAAGGATATAAAAATTATTTAATATTATAGAATAAAGGGATACAAAATGGAAAATAAGTCATTTCAGGTACCTGATTTCGCAAATGTTACCTGAGGTATCATTTCATTTCAGGTACCTTATTTGACCAAATAAGCTACTTGCCAAACACTTGCAAAAAAATCAGGTAGCTGAAATTTTGGTCAAATAAACTATTTTGGTCAAATAAGCTACCTGAAGTGTCGTGCCAAACGGAGCCTTATTTGTGTTTACCTAAATAATTGACTTTTAAACTCATATTCAAACTAAAATATTTTATCACTATTTGAGTGTAATTAATTCGTATAGATTTTTGAGGAAATCAATTTCAAAATAAATGATAAATTCTGTAGGTAGATTTATTAACAGAAACAATTTCATGGTTGATTTTATCGTCCTTTACTCGCATTAGTTCAAAGTAGAATTATTGATAGGCGTCGATAACCCCAGATTAAAAACAAATATATTATTTATTTATGCAAACAGTCCGGGAATATATGAAGGATTCAAGTAGTTGATACGGAGTGTTCCACTGTTCTGATCTAGGTTGCACGGACACTCCTCCTAATCAGCGTTCCCGTGTCGGACACCCGTGTCGGACACCCGTGTCAGACACGACACTCGTCGGACACACGTCAAAACGTGTCGGACCCTTGTAAAACCGTGTCTAACATTCATCTTTTATTTGGGCACGTGTCCATGGTATTTTGAGCCGTGTCCATGGTATTTGGACACACCTCCAAACGGAATCAAGTTGAATTTAAGGTAAATGATGAGAATTGTTATATGGTTGAATTTGGTGGGGAAATAAGCTGAATTGGAGACAAATGATGTTCTTTAGACTAGTAATGAAATGTCGAAATAGATTGATTATAAGTTGGTTTTTGGTTTTGGAAATGAGAATGAGTTATAATTAACGTAAGTTTTATTTTCACTTATTTAAATTTAGTATTCAATACTTTTTCAAAAATAAAATCACACATATATAACTATAAAATATATATTTTATTAAATTTAAATGACGTGTCCCGTGTCCTAAATTTCATGAGATGCCGTGTCACGTGTCCGTGTCGTGTCAGTGTCCGTGTCCGTGTCCGTTTTAGTGCAACCTAGGTTCTGATCCAAATCTAATGTTTTTTTACCAATATTTATTGCTCAATAACTCCAAATCGTTTTCTAAATAAGATCTTGCCTTATATGACCAGTTACCTATTTGTTCCAACCTTAATTGAACCTGCTTCATGGGCATATATAGAGAATTACACGGATGTAAGGTTATCATCAAGTCATCTGAAAACTGAAACTAATTCATCCGAGTCGACATTGTACGCTTAATACATTAATTTTTTGAAGACTTGCAATAAGATTCAATAGGATTTGGATATTTACTCGTATTCAATAGGATTAACTCATTCTAAGTTCTTGATCCCTCTTTATGCATTGTAATCTCATAAAGCTACATTCCGTATTCGCTACGTAATGCAATGGATTTTTTTTATTATAAATTCATCGTGATACGGCACATAATGTGTTATTTGTGTATTCTTTAATATTATAAAGAGTGAATAAATAAATAATGAAGTAATAAAATAAGGGAAATAATAATTATTACCATTTTTTTGGCGGAAGACGTACCCATAAAAAGTTATACGGAGTTCTAAACATTGATCAAGTACTTAATACACAACTTGATGTAAAACTCTAGGAGTATATTTTTACCCCTTGAATTAAAGAGATTTAAAATAGTATATTATCATTATATTGGATATGATGGTAGTTAGTTATTTAAGTGTAATGTTGAATGCTTAGGTTCAAACTCGATGTAAATGTAAGACTCTGTTTGATAAAACTAGCTTAAAAGGTAGCTGAAACTTGAAAAGGTAGCTGAAAATTGAAAAGCTAACTGAAATTTGAAAAGGTAACTGATAAGGTAGCTGAAAATTATGAACTGATAAGGTATCTGATTATATAAAAAAAATGTTTGACAAACTAACTGAAATGGTAACTGATTTTGATAAAATGACGTAAAAGGATATGATAATTATTTAATAGTATAGATTTAAAGGGTAAAAACGGAAAATAAAACCAAATCAGGTACCTGAAATCTCAAATGTTACTCTAGGTAGCATTTCATTTCAGGTAGCTTATTTGGCTAAATAAGCTACCTGAAATTACACCCTTACAACCTCGAAGTTACACCCTTTAATAGCTGATAATGTGTTATATGGAGTACATAGAATGGAGATTTGTCCAAGTTCTTTAAGCTAAATGTTCTATCTCTGCCCATCTTTATACATGACTGGGTTAAGAAAAATAAAAGAAGACAAGTTCAGCAATTTGACATATCCATCAACTATAATAAAAATGGGGATGACGGTTAGTAACTATAGCAATGTGTTTTATAATTTGTCAAAAAAAATATCAATTTGAAACTACACAATCTAACAACAATTGACCATTGTTTCCGTACAATATATCATCAGATTATAATTAAAAGGACGTATGAAATAAACATTGGCGTATACATCAGAAAAAAAAAAGGAATGGAATATGTGAAAAAAGCTGATAACGATTTGTCTTATTCACTCCCACCATTAATCAAAATAAGAACAAATTACTAATTTAGCAAGGGGAAGATTTGCAAGCACCAAAATAGAGATTGCTAATAGCTATATTATTTATTTAGGTACTTAGTTGACTGTTTGCTATTTTGACATCACACCATTGTGACATCATCATTACCACTAAGATTCATGGTGTTTATTGTATCTAAAAACATAGAAGACTTTAGTAGTAGCAAAAAGACAAGAGTTTGTCTATATCCATACGCAACAACATGCTTACCCTTTTACAAGTGTTAATTGAATGCCCACCAAGGAATACACACGCAAGAAAGATTGAATAACTTACAATTTCGATTATTGACTCTATTGATTGAAAGTATCGCTATCCGTATTAGCATCTAATGGCCTTAGTTTTTTCAGATTTTCTCATAAAAAAAGGGAAATAAAATGGGAGATGCATGCCGTGAATTGAGTTTTTGGGGAATGAGACTTCTTCAGAGGTCGTCGGTAGCGGCTGGGACAAGGACGTCGATTTGATGGTGAAAGATGTCGATTTTTTGAACATAATGTTTTATGATTAACATGATGGATTTTTTTTTCTGATTTGGAAGGGTGGGTTTATGGTTGATTTTGAATGAAATTTGATTTGATGAGAAGGGAGTGAATTAATTAGGCATATGGAATAGGAGTATGAGAGGGGAAATAATTAATTGATGTCTAGGAAATGTGAATTTGTGTTCTTTTGTCTTTAGTCTAAGTCATTCAATTTATAAGATCTAAGCGCTTAAACAAGGACTTATGGACTCAATAAAAATAGGTGGACTTAGAGGATCCTATTTATATATATATATATATATATATATATGTATATATATGTATATATATATATATATATATATATATATATATATATATATATATATATATATATATATATATATATATATATATATATATATATAGAAATGGGATCCTATAAGTCCACCTTATTTAGGTGAGTCCTTGAGTCCTCATCTTAACCTTTGGATCTAAATAATGAATGGCTGAGATTAGAGCAAAAAAAAGATCTGAGATATAAATACAAAACCCTAATCTCACATTCATTCCACTGCCTCATTTCTCACTTCTCACTTCTCTCTCTTCCTCTCATATTCACACTTCATCTCATCTCTCTACAACTCCAACACCCACCACACAACACCTCCCTCTCACCTCGCCGCCGCCACACCCGACATCCCCTCCACTGCTGCCCGCTCGCCACTGCCCGCTCGCCACCGTCCCCTCCACTGCTGCCCACTCGCCGCCCTTGCGCCACACGCCCAAATCTGCGTTTTTTTTTTTTTTTTTTTTTTCTTTATACGGTTGTTGTTGGTTTATGGTGGTTTCTTCCCCTTCTTTCTTTCTCCTCTCATCCTCTTTTGCACATCTATTTTTTTTTCTTTTTTGGCGGTTGTTGTTGGTGTTCTTGTGGTGATGCCGCTAGATCTACTCCCTCCAATCGTTTTTTTTTTCAATTCTCTTTTTTTTTTTGGTTGTCTAATGGTGGTGGTCATGGTTGTTTTTTTTTTTTTTTTTTTCGTGTCGTTTTTTTTTTGGCGGCGGCGAGGGTGGTGGACTGGTGGTGACGGTTGTTTTTTTCAATCTATAATAAAAAGGTGGTGAGGTGCGTGTTGTGGTGGTGTTGATGGTTCGTAAGAACTGAAGTTACACCCTTATCGAACTAGAGTTACGCTCTCGTCGGCTAAAGTTACACTCTCATCGGACGGACTAAAGTTACACTATCGTCAGACTAAAGTTACACTATCGCTGGACTAAAGTTACAACCGTATCAGACTAAAGTTACACTCGTAAATGACTACAGTTACATAAACTAGTGTTAAAATTATCTTAATTCAACCTATAAAAAAATTTGCATGATATAAATTCAACCTATAAAAAAATTACATAAATCTAAATTTTTACATAAAAAATGACTCTTAAAAGACTTAATTACAGTCTTAAAATACTAAAGTTACACTTGTAAGGCAGTAGAGTTACATTTGTAAGGCAGTAGAGTTACACTCGTAAATTGCTGAAATTAAATAAATCGTTAAAATTTCATAAAAATAATATCGTATAACATAAATTCAAATTTTTATATAAAAAATAGTTAAATTCATTTTTTTATATAAAAAATAGCTTTAAATGATTAAAGTTACACTCGTAAATCATTAAAGTTACATTATTAGACTAAAGTTACACTCATAAAGTACTGAAGTTACATCTAAAAAATGAGTGGCTAAGATGAGGACTCAAGGACTCAACCAAATTTGTGGACTTATAAGAACTCATCTATATATATATATGTATATATATGTATATATATATATATAACCCCCGGGAGTCCGGGATATATCTAAATAGTGATTCTAAAGTAATTATCATGAGATTAACTTTACAATAAAAACTTCTTATTTTGGAACAATTATCTATACGTGTTTAAGTCAATTTGTGTGCTTAAGTATTAAAATTAAGAAGCTATTAAAAAAGTGTCATACGCGAGGATAAGTTCCATCACTAAAGGTTTATCGCGACAGAAAAGTCGTCGTAGATGGGTTGTCTCAAAATTAATTTTGATTGCAAAATGACTTTTTTTTTTTTTTTTAAATATTGTGCTTAAACTTTTTTAATACCAAGTCTAGCCAAGCCCTCTACTAAACTGTCTTATTATAGAAATTGTGATTAAAAAAATTACTACCATGTTGATTGTTCTTTAATATTGTATTAGTAATTAATAATTCTATGAGAATCAAATAAAATTTTGTGATGGGAGTTAATGGAGGTATAATTTCTTTTTCCATTGCTTTTGTACATCCACTTTTCTGCCAACCCAAACATAACCAATGGCCCATGAACGCAAAACAACACTTTTATGAAAATTGAGCACAAAAACTGAACTATTTACTGGATAATTAATTACACATTCACAATACTCAAAATATTCATGTGTACAAAAACTCATATTACATAATACAAAGAATATAACTTATATACATATGTGAGGTTAGGGTTAGGGTAGTCGTGACCCATTTAAAGTTGACACGGACACGGACACGAATACGAACACGACATGATCTGTTTGCAAGGTCTAATCCTACTGATACTAAATCTAATTATAATTTAAAATTCCCAAGGTAGTTCACATAATGTGACATTTTTCTTATTTTAATATTTTGTTTAAATAATTCACAAAACTTGAACCAATAATATCACTCCAAAAGTTCCTCTTTTAAGCATTGACTTGATTTAATGCTCGTGCGATGCACGAGCCTAGAAATAATATAGTTTAAATTAAATTTCTATAAGGTACTTTTTTCTGCAAATAGATGAAGACGCGGCGGTGATTGGTATGCAGTTCGAGGCTCGAGTCTTGAATTTTGACTTTTGAGGTCGTGTTATTCATTGCATGTTAGCTTATCATAGGCAGAAAAAATAATGTTTGTCGTCTTAGACAAACATGTTCATGCAATATGTGGTTTTCCGGCTTGTTGCTAACTTTTTTTTTTTAGTTTTTATGATGATTCGTGTATTCCTATTCATTTCATTTTTAATGTTTGTAAGATATATAGAGTTAATTGAAGTTATCTTTTTTAATTAAGCCTATCACAATACTATAGTAGTCCGTGAAAATTGGGGTTTCTAATATTACTCGAAAGTCTTTCATAAAATTATGACTCTTTTTAATCGCTCGAAAAAAAAATTTATAATTGAAATATTTGTTTGCGCTAGACTATCAAAAAGATATTAACTAAATGTAAGAAATAAAATTTGTGAATTACCATTTAGAGTTAGAATCCTCAAGTTGACAAAGATTAAGTAACTTCTACAAAATAATGATCATGTTATAGAAAATAAATAACATTAGGATTAAGCGAACTCAAAATAGGTCGAAAAATCTCGGATGTTATTATCATTGTACAAAAGCTAATTTCGTAGCTAATACTATCGACCTCTTGATTCAACAAAGAATAATCTAAAACATTAGCTCTATAACTTCATCCATATTATAATAATTAATTCTAAGTTGACAAGAAATAAGCTTATGCCATTGTTGTCTGGTCCGTTATTATAAATTTTAAGAGGTTTTATCTTATCTGATAGTCCCTCCGTCCCGGTCATTTTTTGTCCTTTGGTTTGGGCACAAAGACCAAGGACAGAGGAGAGGAGCAATTACTAAATGACAAGTGGAACAAATTGAGAATGAATGATCAAATTGCTCATCAAGTTCATTTTTAAAATAGAAATGACAACAATTGATTGAGACAGTGTTATCTCTTCTTTTTTCAATATGATATGAGATCTCACATGTGAGATTTATGTTAATCATGTAAGCTAAATTCTTATATAACCAATCTCATCTAAGTAGCTAAATTCGTATATAACCAATCTCATCTAAGTACACCCAAAAACGATTTTTATATTTTTCACCTTCGTTCCCGTTAATCTATTCAAGGTTCTTCCTTCGTTATAAATTTTATACATGTGGAAATATAACTTACATATATTCTACAATGCACTCCGTATATAAATGATTGGAATACTGATTGAAGTTAGAGATGTAACTTTAGTTGTGATGAAATATAAATCTGATTATAATACACATACAATGGTTAAAACTAGATCAAAATACGAATTCATTGCTTCAAGAATGAGATAAAGAATTTCGACGCTGGCCCTGCAAGTACTTCAAACAAAGTTAAGAACAACCTATATAGACTACAAATAAAAGGAATACTAATACGATAACAAAAAAATAGCTCAACTTTCAAACACTTATCTATCATGGTAAAAGCTCCTAAATCTCCATCATAAATACATTTATTATGAGTCTATTATTCATAGTGCTTTTTTCTCTATGAATGAGAGCCGATGAGAGAAAAAGTATGTTTCATATTAATACGGAGAAGGCCTTTTTTTTTTTTTTTTTTTTTGATTAGGTAAGAAAACTAGGTTGATCCTCTAGGGTAGGACCAACCTATCTCATCCTTTCGAATGAGGGAGGTAAGTTGAATCCACAGGCTATCAAACCACCTCGAAAGAGTTAGACAAGAATGTCCAATAGAAGCCATGAAGTCACCAACCTTGTTGGCTTCACGAAAGCAATGTTTAATTATCACTTTATAGAAAAAATGAAGGTCTAATTTTACATCCTTGATAATACTAGAAATTTCCCAAGGAATTTGCCAAGTACCTCGAATTGAGTTAATAACACATAAATTATCACCCTCCACAATTAACTTTGAGATTCCTAAGTATTTAGCTGCTAAAATCCCTTCTTTTAAAGCGAGAGCTTCCGCAACAAGGATACTATTGGATCCGCACTTTTTTGCTCCCATTAAAACGACTTTACCATTGTGATCTCTTATAGAACATCCTAAAGCAGCTTTATTACCCTCTATTCTCAATCCGTCAAAATTTAGCTTTAGAAAACCGTTTCTAGGTTTTTCCCACCAAATTTCTTCCTTACTAGCGTTGTTTCTAGCTGACTCTTCTATTTCGGGATTGTTGAGATCCTTAAATCTAGTCACATTCCAGGTCTTAGTGCTATTATTACATAAAGTAATAAGTGTGCTGATACTTAATTTAATATTATTAAATATAATATCATTTCTATGAAACCATGCATTCCACCAAATAAAAATAATTTTAATGAAATCATCTTTTGGAATTATATCTTTGAGATAATTAAGTTTCGTTAGAAAATTTTGACTTGTAATATTATCATAATTTGACAAAAAATCGTTGAAACTAATAATGTTCAGGTCTTGGATGACAGACCCAATCAAGGGACATTCGTAAAAGAAATGATCTTTATTTTTAATATGATTGTTGCACAGAACACAATGAGGTGGGACATCAATATGACTCTAGAGAAGTCTACTTTTCGTTGGAAGGCCGTCAACACAGGCTTTCCAAAGAAAAAATTTCAATTTTGGAGGAATATTCAATTTCCAAATCCACTGAAATTCACATTTGTCAAGAGCTTGATCGAACAAACCTTGCGCTAGCCAAGTTGCTGTTTCGGTAGAGAAATTTCCATCTAAGGACAACCCCCAAATGAGGGTATCTGAAATATCATTATGTGGCAGTGGAATGTTAGTAATCTGATTAACAAAATCGTTATTCACTAAACTGGATAGTTTACAAATATCCCATTGTTTGTCCGAGGTTATGAATTCTTTAACCAAAAGATTAAGATCACGGTTACTATCATCATCAACCATACTGCTTGTAAGTGGGTGTGAAAAAACTCAATTATCAGACCAAAACTTAATGTTGCTACCATTACCTACCTGCCATCTCAGTCCTTTTCTAAATAAAGTCCGAAGACTCATAAGTTTACGCCATTGCCAAGAAGAGACTGAATTAGGCTTATGATCAAAGAGTGAACAATTTCTCAAGTATTTTTTAGTTACCACTTTGACCCATAGACTTTCCTTATCTATAAGAATTTTCCATAAAAGTTTCATTTGAAGAGCTTTATTAGCTACTTCAGAAGATTTAATTTCTAAACCACCAACCCACTTTGGTAAACAAACTTTATGCCAACCAATCAAATTAGGAGAACGCTGGGAAGGATTCTTATTCCAAAGAAAGTCTCTATTAATTTTATCTAATCTATTATGAATCGATGAATGAAGGAGGAAGCTTTGCATCTGAAAAGTTCCTTCGCGACTAAATTAGCATTGACAAGAACTAGTCTACCTGCTTGGGACAGAGAATTCGCTTTCCATTTCGATAATTGAGTGCAAGAAGATTGAATAATATTCTCGAAAGTATTTTTAGTCACCCTGCTATCAATTATAGGACATCCTAAATACTTACCCAAATGAGCTTCCTCGTTCAAATGAAGAATGCCTCTAAAGGATTCACGAAGAGAACGCTCAATATTTTTATTGCATTGAAAAGTGGATTTGTCAAAATTAACAAATTGTCCGGAAATCGTGCAAAATTTATCTATAATAGACTTTTTAGTTCTACAACTCTGGTTAGAGGGTTTAGCGAAAATGATAGTGTCATCAGCAAAAGTGAGAAATGGAATTTTCTCCACCCCGGATCCAATTCTAATACCAATATCACTAGAGCTATCATCACTATTTTTTTTGTAAATATCTTGCTAAAATCTCGGCGCACATAATAAAATATATGGCGAAAGAGGGTCTCCTTGTCGAATACCTCGAGTGGGTTTAAAAATGTCTCCTGGTGTTCCATTTACCAACACTGAGTAAGAAACAGTGTTTATACATGACATAATCCATGAAATCCACTTAGCATTAAAACCCATTTGCTTAAAAGTTTCCTCGATAAAATTCCATTCTAGTTAGTCGTATGCTTTCTCCATATCAAGTTTGATTGCAATCCAACCTCCTTTGCCTTTTTTACGTTTAAACGAGTTAAAAATCTCGTGTGCTAAAAGAATATTATCTTGAATGAAGCGATTAGGTGTAAAAGCACCTTGAAACGGGTGTATAATCTTATGCAAGACACTTCGAAGACGATTAGCCAAGATTTTTGCAATAATTTTATAAATTGTTGAACAAAGACTAATCGGGCGAAAATGGTTTACTGTTTGAGGATTTTAATTTTAGGAATCAATGCTATGAAAGTATGATTCATTTCTTTTAGTAATTTCTCAGAATGGAAAAATGCTAAAACTGCTTTAATGACAGAATTTCCTACAATATCCCAGTATTTTTGAAAAAACTCGGCAGGAAATCTATCGGGACCTGGGCATTTATCTGCGGCTAAACTAAACACAGTTTGTTAAACCTCTTCCCTACTAATATAAACTGTAAGAAATATATTATCTTCATCTGTAATTAAGCCACTAATAGACTTAAAATCCTCATTCTATTACAAAGTTGATTTTTTGTAAACCTAAATTTAAACTCGTCAGAAATTTCTTGTTTAATAAATTCTTGATCAGTAATAGAAGCACCATTTTTATTAATAAACTGCTTAATACAATTTCTACTACGTCTAATCGTGGCATAACTTTGAAAAAATTTGGTATTATTATCTCTAAAATTTGCTTTAGTTAAACGAAATTGTTGTTGCCATTAAACACGTTTATAGTCAAGAAGCGCATCACGCTTTTTCAGCCATCTCAATTGTGCATTTTCTAAAAGGGTATTATGAGAAGAGCCTAGTTGTTTTTGAATATTTTCTAACTTTTTTTCAACAATTGAAAGTTGTCTAAAAATATTACCAAATGTAGACTGATTCCATTTCTTAGACTTTTATTTTAAAAATTTGCATTTTTGAGAAAGACAAAACATATACGATCCTTGAAACTGATATTGCCAACAACTTTTGACCATTTCACTAAAATCATTTCGGAGAGTCCACATGAGTTCAAAACGAAAAGGAGGGGCTTTCTTATGAATTTGGTCCTGAAATTTCACAGAGATAGGACAATGATCGGAGCTAGTAAAAGCATGATGCACAAACTCCATGTTTGGATAACAACTAATCCAACTAGGAGAGGGTAAAGCTCTATCAAGAATTTCAAAAACATTTTCAGAACCAGTCTTCTTTTTTCTCCAAGTAAAAAATTACCGGAAAAAGGGAGATCAACACAATTAGGACTACATAAAAACTTAGTTAATCTCACGCAACGCGCATTGGTAACCATTACACCCCCTTCTTTTTCACTCGGACTTTTAATCTCGTTAAGATCTCCTAGTAATAAAAAAGGCAGATCAAGATTAAGGACAAAATTCTGCAACTCATTCCAAAATTCCATTTTTCAGCCGGTTGAGGTGGAGCATAAACAAAAATAAGGCAAAAAACCAAATTATTCGTTAAGTCACACACTTCACAAGTAATGAATGTATTCGTCTTAAAAGTGTTGGAGCTGTGTCCTCCAGTTAGTGCGGATAACGTCATTGCACATACACTTGTACGGACAAGTGGGAGCTTGTTGGGGTTGGTGTCCTTAACAGTTAGTGCAAGGACTTATAAACCTCTAAAAGGATCAAAGGGCATACTTTTGGTATCATTATCAGTTGATCCACGTTTATCAATAACGGTTGGCTTGCTAGATAAGTTTGACGTTATTGTCATACAGATGGCGGTGATCAACTGGTCCCTAAAAGTCACACCTATAGGATACGTTTGAGTGATGTGACGGTATGAAAATACAGTCATGTAGATGCCAATTTTGACTAACCAGTTAGTCTGAGTTATTTGACTAATAATTAGTTAAAATGTGATGTTGAGATATAATATTTAATACGGATTAAATATCATGGGCTAAAGGCGAATTAACCAGTTAATTCGTAAAATTAAATATAAGCGTTTTATATTTAATTAAATGTATATTGGATAAATATAATTATACGATATTGTCTTTGTCGGACACGTATTAAATAATTCAACTAATCCGTGTAATTGGTTGATGCTTTAATATCCGATAACCGATGACAGTTTATAATTAGACCGTGTCATATACACTTAGCGAATTATGAACCGGACCACAAGTTTAAATTAAGAGGAAGTGGAAGCCCACTTCCCTTTGATCCATTCGGTTTGGCCGAATTAGAGAGGCCATAAGGAGAGCTTTCTCCTTTCACTTCTAACCTAATTCATTTGCTAAAAAATATTAGGGTTTTGGGAATTGTGCCTCCTGAATCCCGGATCTCTCATCCAACACAAACTCACAAAACAATCCCCTCGATATTGCAAGGCAATTAGGGGATTCTCTCTAGCACAAGGGCATTACTCGGATATCTTGGGTGCAACGATTAGGAGGAGATCTAACTTGATCTCTCATTGCCTTTTGCACTAGGACCGAAGGTTATTTCTATAATTTTTATCGTTTTCATTGTTAATTTCGTTTCATGACTATAATCTACATATAAATTTTGCGTTATAATCCTATAAAGAAAGGGTTTTATACGGATCTAACCCTACAAGTGGGACCTGGGTTTGCCGGGAGGAGCTATTCGAAGGGTAGTATACGGATATTAACCCACAAGTGGTATCAGAGCGAGGCCACGTAAATTTCGTTTTCATTGTTAATTTCGTTTCATGACTATAATCTACATATAAATTTTGCGTTATAATCCTATAAAGAAAGGGTTTTACTAGTCGTGCTTTGTAGATATCTTGTTGACCTTCCACAGAATGCTTTATCTTGTAAAGCCATTTGCATTGAAGGGGACGAACCTTAGCAGGTAAGTCAACAAGATCCCACACGTTGTTCTCATACATGGAGTCCATCTCGGATTGCATGGCCTCAAGCCATAGCTTTGAGTCAGAACTGGTCATGGCACCTTTATAGGTTGCGGGTTCACTACTCGTTAAGAGTAGAACGTCATCTATATCATGTTCCTCGACCATACCAATGTATCTGTCTGGAGGAATAGAGACTCTTCCCGACCTCCTAGGTTCCTCAGGAATATTTACCGCAATAGGGATTGAAGGAATAGGTTCTTCCAATGGTTGCTCGGTGTTTGGTTCGGAATCTCCGATGGTCGAAGGTTCTATCACTCTTTGCATTCTCGAGAAATTCCTTCTCTAAGAATGTCGCACTAGCCGCAACAAAAACACGTTGTTCGGTTGGCGAATAGAAGTAATGACCACGTGATCCTTTAGGATAACCTATAAAGTATGTCTTGACCGATCGCGGGCCGAGCTTATCTTCAGGTCTCCACTTGACATAAGCCTCGCAGCCCCAAACCCGTATAAAGGACAAGTTAGGGACCGTTCCCTTCCATAGTTCATATGGAGTCTTGTCAACACTTTAGACGGACTTCGGTTAAGTATTAGAGCGTGACAAAAGAGCATAACCCCATAATGAATCGGGTAAAACCGTGTGACTCATCATGGATCGAACCATATCAAGTAGTGTTCGATTTCTCCGTTCGGACACACCATTTTGCTGAGGTGTTCCAGGTGGAGTTAATCGTAGGGCGATCCCACGATAGTCTTTAAGGTGTTGATCAAACTCGTGAGAAAGATACTCGCCACCACGATCTGAACGTAGTGTTTTTATCTTTCTACCAAGTAGGTTCTGTACCCTATTTTGGTATTCTTTGAATTTCTCAAAGGATTCACTTTTGTGCTTCATTAAGTAGACATAGCCATATCTACTTAAATCATCCGTGAAAGTGATGAAATACCTATAGCCTTCTCGTGCGGTGATTGACATAGGACCACATACATCCGTGTGTATGAGCCCTAATAGGTCGGCAGCGCGCATTCCAACACCTTTGAAGGAAATCCGAGTCATCTTACCGATGAGACATGATTCACACGTGCCAAATGATTGAAAATCAAAGGCCGAGATGGCTCCATTTTTAATGAGTTGTTTTACGCGTTTCTCATTAATGTGTCCCATGCGGCGATTGCCATAGATATGTTTGATCTTTATCACCTACCTTTAACTTTTTATTCATTACGTGTAATATTTCTATTCGTCGATCTAAAACATAAATTCCGTTCAAGGAGACTCGCCTTGCCATAAATCATATTGTGTAAAGAGAAAATGCAAGCATTATTTTCTATTACAAATGAAAAACCAAGTTTGTCAAGTGCGAAACCGAAATAATGTTTTTCGAAAGACTAGGAACATAATAGCAATCATATAATGATAACTCAAATCCGCTAGGAAGTTGGATCACATATGTCCCCTTTGAGATGGCAGCCACTCTTGCTCCATTCCCAACACGCAGTCAACCTCACCCTTTACGAGAGGCTCGAGATT
The DNA here is from genome assembly GCF_048544455.1 of Silene latifolia. Taxonomy (NCBI): domain Eukaryota; kingdom Viridiplantae; phylum Streptophyta; class Magnoliopsida; order Caryophyllales; family Caryophyllaceae; genus Silene; species Silene latifolia. The sequence continues at coordinate 94,832,733 of NC_133538.1, read as the reverse complement.
TCGGAGGCCCCGCACATGATTACACAGATGAGAACCACAACCAGTATCTAGTACCCAAGTTCCGTAACTTGCATGGTTAATCTCAATCATATGAATAAAAGTAGAAGAAGAAGACATACCAACAGGTTTAACGCGACCCGCTTTTATGTCCTCATGATAAACAGGACATGTCCGCCTCCAATGCCCATCTTGTGGCGGTGATGGCATTCCATGTTTTCGGTTTTGCTCTTTGTCGCGCCTGATGAGTTGCTCGACTCACCAGGCCCACTCTTACCTGGACCCGACTTCTTAAACTTCGGTTTACCTACTGCTAGGTTTGCCTGAGCTTTGCCCTTACCTTTCCCTTTGTTTGACACGACGAGAACATCCTGTTTCATGCTCCCACTGAACTTCATGTCCTTCTCGGTCTGTACGAGGAGGGAGTGCAGTTCATGGGGAGTTTTCTTCAAATCATTCATATAGTAATTCGCTCTAAATTGCGAATAACCATCGTGGAGTGAGTGAAGAATGCGGTCAATAACAATGTTCTCGCTGATCTTACAATCAAAGGTCTCCAGCTTCTCGACATTCTCAATCATGCTGAGAATGTGTGGGCTAACCGGTTGGCCCTTCTGGAGTCTCGCATCAAAGAAGCGAGTGGTATGCTCATAGGTCACGATTCTCGGTGCTTTCGAGAATTCCTTAGTGAGCGTGGTGAAAATCTTGTTTGCACCTTGGGCTATGAAGCGTTTCTGCAAATTGGGTTCCATTGCAAAAATGAGTACGTTTTTAATCGCACCCGCTTCCAAGGCGAAATCGTTATACTTGTCGATCTCGTTAACTCCGGCCGTGGGGCCTGGGTGTGACGGCATGGGCTCAGCAGAAACCGAGCTTCCGTCGCCAGCGGCAAAGATTCCGTAATGCCGCCTCCCGGTCCGCGAAGTTTGATCCATCATTCTTGATCGAGTTGACTGATTCATCCGATTCATGAAGATCCGGCCGGGACTCACGGTCCAATGTGGCACTAGGCATTGGGTCGTTCAAGTGACCAACCATTTTGTTATTAGCGGTTTAACGGTTCGTGATCTACACGAAAAAAAAAAACAAAACGAAATAAGCAACTCATCGAGGTGATTTAAGTCTATTTAAATTCATTTTAACGTGTAGACTCAATGCACTTGCATAATTGATCTCCCTCAAGAATGATACAAGTGATCCCAAGACTCAATTTCTGTAAATTGATAAGCCAACTGTTTAGCTAATTCTTCCGGAAGAACTCTTGGTCGATAGATTTTCGTAAATCCTATCTATAGTCCACCATAGTCACAGGATCGTACGAGTGAGCATAGTGTTGAGATAAAATAGGTCAATCGGTTCCAACTTACCCGACGTAGAAGGGGTCATATTATGCCTACCGACGAAGAAGGGAGTCATTGGAGTTTGACCTATAAAGACCGTTCTCAATTTTTGTTTATACGAGGAAGATCCCATCAACTAAATTATAATTCATATTAAGTGAACGAATAACTAGCGTTTGCGTGAATGAATTAATTTGGGTGATGGCTTATAATCGTGTGACATGCGAATGTCAAAGAAAACTAACTCGTGACCTCTATATGTGTCAGTTTTCATGCAATTATTAGGTGGTTTGGTTTTTAGGCGGAATATGATGCATACTATCGTTACAATAAAATAAATAAATGAATGCAATACGTAAATAAAAATTTCCTAGTGTGGCCTATCCTAGTAAAAAGAACAAAATACAACTTTGGAATCCACCGTTGGACCCGAAAAGCTTGTCTTGATGTTCCATCTTTATCCAAGTAGCGGGAGTGAGCATCCGGTCTCCATCTTTGGTCTTCTCAAAATTTACAATTAAAATTTACAAATATAAACCTATTTACATTCTAAATAAAAACTGTAATTAAAAGAAATAAAAATGGAGATACGAGATCTCAAAATACAACCAAGACCGTGTTCCATCATTACGGTAACACGTTCTACTAAGGCCACACTAAGTTACAACCGTTTGCAAAATAATTAAATACGTAATTAAAAGGCATTCAAAACATTCAAAATTAACGATAAATAAAATGCATCAACTAAATTAAAATTTATTCGTGACATAATTCCGTAATTATGTTAAATTTATCCAAACCACCAAAGATAATTAAAATTACATGACAAAACCGCTTTAGTCAAGTTAATTTTAATCCGAGATAATCCGTTACAATAAATCGTTTTAAAGTAACTTTATTTTACGTGGGTGAACCGTTTCACTAATCAAGCGAGAGCATAAAAACACTTTATGCAATAAAAGGGGCCGAAAAAAAAAACAGAAATTTTTTTTTTTTTTTTCTTCTTCTGTACTGCTGTACGTGAACAGTACCAGGGGCCAAAAAAAAAATTTTTTTTTTTTTTTTTTTAAATGCTGAAAAAAAAACGAGAGCATTAAAAAGTCCAAAAAAAAATTTACACGGCTCATTCATGAGCAACTAAAGACCAAAACAAAACGGTTTGATAAAACACAATTGTAATTTTAATCTAATCCGTATAGAAATCAAAATACAATTGTTATATCTTCAACATATTGCAATCATTATCGTTAAAATTACAATATGCGAAGAACGATAGAAAACAAGAGATCGAACGATCTAACAAAAACTTGTGGCACGCAAATCAATGCAATAAAAATCAGAAAACAGGCCGAGTACTTGAAGGCCATTCGGTTTTCAAAAAAAAGATTTGCCGAAACAAAAAAAAATACCACACGAAATTTTATGCAATAATTTTGACCGATCTTTAACATATAGCGATGAATATCGATTACATAGACAATATGCAAAGATCAAAATTAAAACAAAACAATCATCACCGTGTAAACTAGACACGGATCCCAAGGCACAAATCAACAACAAAACGCAGCAAAAAAAAATTATTATTGCCGAAAAAAAAATTTTGTGCCGAGACAAAAAAACAGCCGAGACAAATTTTTTTAAACCAAAATTCATCGTTTCAACAATCGTTTGATGAAAAACACATATAAAATTTTACGTGGCCTCGCTCTGATACCACTTGTAGGGTTAGATCCGTATAAAACCCTTTCTTTATAGGATTATAACGCAAAATTTATATGTAGATTATAGTCATGAAACGAAATTAACAATGAAAACGATAAAAATTATAGAAATAACCTTCGGTCCTAGTGCAAAAGGCAATGAGAGATCAAGCTAGATCTCCTCCTAATCGTTGCACCCAAGATATCCGAGTAATGCCCTTGTGCTAGAGAGAATCCCCTAATTGCCTTGCAATATCGAGAGGATTGTTTTGTGAGTTTGTGTTGGATGAGAGATCCGGGATTCAGGAGGCACAATTCCCAAAACCCTAATATTTTTTAGCAAATGAATTAGGTTAGAAGTGAAAGGAGAAAGCTCTCCTTATGGCCTCTCTAATTCGGCCAAACCGAATGGATCAAGGGGAAGTGGGCTTCCACTTCCTCTTAATTTAAACTTGTGGTTCGGTTCATAATTCGCTAAGTGTATATGACACGGTCTAATTATAAACTGTCATCGGTTATCGGATATTAAAGCATCAACCAATTACACGGATTAGTTGAATTATTTAATACGTGTCCGACAAAGACAATATCGTATAATTATATTTATCCAATATACATTTAATTAAATATAAAACGCTTATATTTAATTTTACGAATTAACTGGTTAATTCGCCTTTAGCCCATGATATTTAATCCGTATTAAATATTATATCTCAACATCACATTTTAACTAATTATTAGTCAAATAACTCGACTAATCGGTTAGTCAAAATTGGCATCTACATGATTTGTATTTTCATACCGTCACATCACTCAAACGTATCCTATAGGTGTGACTTTTAGGGACCAGTTGATCACCGCCATCTGTATGACAATAACGTCAAACTTATCTAGCAAGCCAACCGTTATTGATAAACGTGGATCAACTGATAATGATACCAAAAGTATGCCCTTTGATCCTTTTAGAGGTTTATAAGTCCTTGCACTAACTGTTAAGGACACCAACCCCAACAAAAAGTGCCTTTAAAGAAAAAGTCATGGAGGTATACTCTTTCCAAAATAACCAAATACCACCAGAAAGTCCTGAACTAGGAATAAAATCACAATTATTAAACCCAAAATAAGCTGTCAAATAAGGTTCAGGCATAGAGGTTGATTTAGTGTCACAAATAGCTAGGATTTTAATCCCGTTTGATGAGCAAAAGAAATTGAGGTCTTCTACCCCAAACATTCCAAAAGGCAATATTCATGGAAAAAAAATTGAAACGAGATGATGCATAAGTGGCTTAAAAATATCATAGGATGCTAAACTCCGTATAGTTGAATACAACCATAGCCAACAGAGTTCAAATGCTATGTAACATGTATAATTATTGCTAAGACCAGTCATCCAAGATATGAAACTATAGTTAATTCTAATGGAAACGACAAGACCCAAATCAAGCTTAAGAATTTTTTTTAGAAAAAATTCTGGAATCTTATACGGAGAAGGCCTTGATCAGTGTGTTGTGTAAAGAATGCACTTGAGTCCATAAATTTGCTCAGTTTCTTGTGGACATGGGTCACAGGCCGGTTTGTGGATTTGGGCCACCTACTGATCTGTGGTCACGGACCACCTGCACGGTCATTTGAAAGCCACGCTCGGCGGCGTAAAAATGCTTTCGACCGGATCGCTTTAGATCGGTCGGTTTCGTCTCGGTAAAGGTCTCGAAACGATTAGAGATGTTCGAAGTCGCCACCAAGCATTTGTGGGATGCTTAGAACCCGTTCGAATCCACTTTATACCTCGGTCAAACGAAGCACAAAGTAGGGTTTGACATAGGTACTAAAGATAAGGACTCGTCCCCCTTTTAGCATTCTATGCCTAAAATGACTCTCGTACGCCCTGGATAAGGCCATCCACTATCCAAAGGTTCTGAGTAAGGGGTGAGGGTACGTATTGGGAAGCCCTTTAATCGGACACCCAATCCCGCCCGCGTTAGCGGCCTCTACTGATCGATCGTAGTTGTTTAAGTGCAAGAGTTGATAAAACGGTTTAAATGCATGAATGCACATTCAAAAGTCTTAACCTAACATGTCAATATTTCCTAAGTCGGTTGTTTATGCATGTACAAAGAAATTGGTGTCAAAGTTGGATTTATATTTATTTACATGTGAAAACGGAAATTAAACATCCATTTACCAAGTTCGGGTTATGATGCTTAACACGATCCATTTATTGAAAAAGGGTGTCAAATGACAAAGTGTAAAAAACGTAAACTTGTCAATCTGATCCGTCATGTATTCGGATTAACTGTAATCGGGATCGTCCTAGACAAGTATCAAAATGAGACAAAACAGTGCCAGGCAGCCCCATTTGGGCGAGAGCCTATTGGCGAGAGAATGGGGCCTATCCAGGTTTTGAAATATGAAAACAGACGACCTCTTGGGGCGCGAGCCAGGAGTCGACCCACGGGGCGTCATCTGGTTGTTAAAAAGGTTATGAAAAAACCGTATTTTGTAATGAATGATTTGCAAGTATGGTTTGCATGACTCGGAATAATTACCATCATGTTAGTAATATTCATTGTCGTATTTGCAAGTTTGAAAAGCATAGTAAAATGTGTAAAAGAAAAATATTTGATTTGAACTAATTATGTTAAGTTCATTTCTTTGTAATTAGTCAAGTTTGTCATCTTACTCGGATTAAACCGACATGGTATAAAGAACCAAGGATGATTATGAATTATGACTAATATATTTTCAAGTGTAAATAAATGAGAAAAATGGTAAATAAAAGAAAAGGGTGTTAAAATACCCTTTAATTTGTAATTAACCAATAATATCATCGAGTCACGGAATAAACCGTCATGGTATAAAGAACCAAGGATGATTTTTGTAATGGTCAAAATATGTTTATCATAAAAATAAATTAAAATGGTAAATAAAAGAAAATAATTTCCTTTAAAATGTAATTAACCGAATAATATAACCGAGTCACGGATAAACCGTCATGGTATATGGAACCAAGGGTGACTATGATTTATGGTTAAAAAGTTTGTCATAAAAATGATTTGAAACATTTGAAATGGTAAAAACCGATTGGAAATAAGAAATGAAATAAGGAGGAAAGACGAGAACAAACACGGCTGGATTAAGGCCTAAGAGGGCATTGAGGCGCGAGCCTACCTGCTACGTAAGTAGCCCCTGTCTCAAGCCAAAATCCGGTTTTGGCTCGTCTAACCTATATTTGAATCGTGTTATGCATTGTTCATGCTCATAAACTCATAAAAACAGTAAAGACATGAAATAAATGAGTTTTTTACACCCTCAAACTTACGTGTATTGATGTTTGCGAAGTAGACGACTTTAGAGACGGTTTTCTCATTGTGACTAATCGCGATCAAAGAAGTTTAAAAGAGTGCCTTAAAAAAGGATTTTGTTTTAAAATAAGTTGAAAATATGTTAATTAAAACATGTTGATTGATGAATTGAGTTGGTCAAATGGGTCGGTCGAATGCACGACAACGGTACCAAACAAAATGTGTAAGGCTTGTGTTTACGTTCGGTAGGTTATAAACACGTGTCGATTTTGTGACTTAGGAAGTCGGGTCTAGAAGTTTAAGGGAGAGGTGAAGGGGCGGACTCTCGCGTGAGGATTGTGTTGTGTGAAGGGTGGTATTTATAGAGAAATATGGGATGGTAGGTCGGTTGTGTTTGCTTAGAGGCTAAGCAGACACCTGCTTTAGGCGCGAGCTACCTCGTGATGGGAAGGGGTGTATTGTCCCTTTCAATTTGGACGTCACTTTTGCTCTATCCATTGTTTGGTTTGTGGTATTGAAATGAGATATCGGTTAATAATATGGGCATCTAATAAGGTTATTTTGGGTGTTACTTGAGGTAGGTGTTTTGTGTGCTTGGCTCGGGTTTGACCCGTGTGAGTCGGGATTTGAATTTGGAGTCGGTTTTTGGCTCGGTATCGGTTTTGACTCTAATTAGGGTCATTTTTATGGAAATGACATGATGAAAACATTCATGGCATTATTTTTGACATTCGAGATTTGGGTTGACTCGGGTTGACTCAGGTTGACTCGAGCTGCGGGTTTCTGAGTCGGTTTTGGGTCCGAAGACGGTTTTAACTCTAAATAGTGTTATTTTAATGCAAATGAAGTTAGAAAACTTTTGAAATCATTTTTCATATCCGAGTAGTGCATCAAACCGTCTCATGTATAGCCAATCCACCCACGCATATCAAAAACACGTCATAGTCCGATCATCATCGGGTTGTTTTTGGAAGGTGCAGATACTGGGTATCTACAGAGCCCCCACTTTGACTGAGGCTTGGACAGGGTGAAAGTCAAAGTATGATCTCTAGGTCAATCGAAGATTACTACCTGAAGACCATTGCGATGTCGAGGCGACTCAAAAAGGGTTTGATTCAAGGACCTGCCGTCGGGAAGGGCGACGTCAAGGCGACTCGGCGATTCGAGTCAAGGACCTACCGTCGGGAATATTTCAGAGTCTGTCGACTTTCGATGCGGGTCGTTTAAAGTCCATTAGACTATGTATAAAGGCTCACCAGCCATAAGAAGGAGTCATACCCGAGGCATCTTCGGGATATGTCCTTCAATCTTTTGCGCGCAAAGGCTCGCCAGCCGGTGTTGAAGGTGGTGCATTTTGAGGCTCGCCAGCCATAGGAATGAGTCATACCTGAGGCATCTTCGGGATATGTCCTTGAGTTGTATCTTGTGTGCGTGCAAAGGCTCGCCAACTGTGATAAGGAGTCGTACCCGAGGCATCTTCGGGATACGTCCTTGAGTTATACCTTGTTTGTGGACAAAGGCTCGCCAGCTTGTGAAAAAGAGTCGTACCCGAGGCATCTTCGGGATACGTCCTTGAGTTGTATCTTATTTGTGGACAAAGGCTCGCCTGCCATATGCGTTGTAAGGTTCGCCAGCCATCTATGGTCGAATGATCGACCGTGAAAAATAGCATGTGTGACATCCATTTAAAAATCGGCACTCGCTGGGGTGTTAGAAACTTCTCAGGACTCGCCGGGGATATGAGTTGCTGCTCGCTGGGAGGTAGTGTAAGCCATGTAATCGGCGGGGTTAAAGCTCTTGGACTTGATGGGTCACCGTTTGTTGGGAAGAATCCAGTACTCAGTTGGAGTGAGTTTGTCTTCTCAAGATTACCTGCATGGTTAGTGACCACACAAATCCGCAGTCTCAAAGACAAAAACGTTGAATGCAAGCATAAAAGCACGTAAGTACATAAGCATGTGAGCAGTTAGCATATAAGCAACTAGCATGTAAGCATATAAGCACGTAGGCACATAAGCATGTGAGCAGTTAGCATATAAGCAACTAGCATGTAATATCTCACGCGAAGGGAGATAGAAGTTTTGAATGTTGTGAAGCTTAAAGGCGAGTCTTGTTACTCGTAGATTTGTGATTTAATAGATTGGAGACATGTGTCTATTGGGACACTGACTCACACAGACGCATACTGACTGACTGACAAATGGGCAGTCGTGAATGTGATGCCAACTCAATATCGACACAACACGGGGGTGACTCTGACAGACTTTGCACATGTAAGTGCAACTCCTAGCCAAGAAAGGGTGACAACGCGTATCAAATCCATGAGTTAGAAGGTTCGCTCGGCTGGGGAACATGAATTGATTATCTTATTCAGACATCTTTGTCTCCGTTTGCTTGTTTGAGATCCCTTCTCGAGGTATAATGATTCAGAGAGCGGAACCAAGACCTTGTCATCGTTCGAACTGAGCACTAGACTATGGGCGATTTTATTTTGGACTGTAGTTGAGACTCAAAAGATGTTTATGGATAGAGGATGGGTGGCGTCTTGAAAGAGACGCCCCCAGAGTGAGAAGGTGGGAATTTTGACAAAATAAGGAATGGGCGACGTCTTAAAGAAGAAGCCCCTAGTAAAAAGGTATAAGATTAATTTTTTGCAGCTGGGTGGGCTGCTTTTGAGGATTGATTTTGATGGTTGAGATTAAAATAGGTGTGCGGTTGTGTCCTTGTTGGGGGTCTGCCTACGTATTCGCGTGTTTGCGAAATCAAACCAGACCGTAGTTCTGAGCTGTGTGTGCAATGGATTGCAAATTGAAGATGTGAAAATTGAATGTTTGTGGGGGTGTGGTTGTGTTCTTGTAATTGGACTGCCTACGTATTCGCGTGTTTGTGAAATCAAACAAGATCGTAGTTCTGAGTGTGTGTGCCTAAGAAAGTTGTTAGGACCTTAAAGTGATTTTGAGGTGTATGGTTGTGTCCTTGAAGGACTGCCTAAGTATTCACGTGAAGTGAAATCAAACTAGATCGTAGTTCTAAATGTGTGCCTATGCGAGTTGTTAGGACCTGAAAGTGTGAGGGTCACGACGGTAAATTCCGTTTGGTGACTCAAAAATTGATTTGAGAGGATTCCCCTCGATCATGAATCGAAGAGGTGTAATTTGTGAAAATATTCCTTATCATGTGAGCACACTAAAAAGTGGACCCTAAGGGTAGATTGAGTATGTCCCGTTCTCGGTAGCAAAGCATTCGAGGACTCCGTATCTGGGTCAGGGTGAAAAAGGCTTCGACATTATTGAATGTAGAGCTTGGTAATAAAAGGTTTGTTTGACAGATAAAAATCTGGAGTTGAGGGTCAAGACGGTAATGTAACACCCCCATACTCCAGGTGCCTTACCAGGACCACTCAGGTATAAGGATGCTACCATCTCGGTTACCCGAGGCATGATAATCATAAGACAATGAAGAAACATACTTTATTAAACAAGTTAAGTGATTACATAACAAAACCAACTGTAAGCAAAATACAACTGCTCTCAAACTATAAACCAACTGAAAGGAACTGTCCTAACAAACACAGCGGAAGACTAAAGACTCTGATATGTGATGACTCCATCCCCAGCTAGATCCCACGCGTATCCAAGATATACCGCAAGCACCGCTCACCACCCCGAATGGATCACCACAGTTTTTAAAACATTTAAACGGGGTCGAGACTAATCACACAATTCACCATATATATATACAATAAGATAAAAGATGCCTTAACCGTCACACATACACAACCAACCAACTCCAATCATCTCAATCACTGACTGTCCACTGGACCAGCCCTGCCAGTGGGGGACTGCAGCCGTACCCACCAAATCTCCGCTCCACATAGTGAGCGATAACCCTGTCCATTAATGTGCACATCCCTTCTGTGGCGGGTTCCACAGAAGGCGAAACTAGGGCGTGAAGCCACTCCCGCAAGTGACCCCACTCAGCCGAGAACGCATCTCGAGAACCATCAACAACGATCACAAATAAACAAGGCCATCCTAGTTCCTAGGTTAGGTTCATTAGTTAGATCGAAAGATTGCGAAACGGATTAGAAAACGAGTTAGAAAACGAGTTATAAGACAGGTTGATCGATTGAGAAGAAATGCGCGAGTGTGTATTCTACACGGCCTAAGGGGTCCAATTAGGTCATGTTATCATAAGATTAATGCTTACTCGTCGAGTGTTAATAGGAAGGTGCTAATCACGCACTCCTATGCTAGCGAGAAATCAAGTGAAAAGAAAGATGTATTCAATTAGGTTATAGAATTGTTAATCGATTTTTAAAGCTATGTCGATGCCACCTAACATGTCTAATTAGGTTATTAAATTGATCTAATGTCGTCTAAATAAGTCATATGTTAACAATCAGAGGTCATACTAACATGCAACGGGTCCTAAAGTGGGTCGAATTGGCCGAGACAACAAAGGGTCAAAAGCGAGGAACGGAAGTTAGAAATTCGTTTTATTTATGTCCTACCTTGAACACGAGGATATGTAAATGAGACGGGGGTGTACGACCGACTGAAGTAGCGGTTTATTTTCCCATCTCAAGTCAACGTGGGTGTTCATGGTGGTACTTTAACTCATACTCGGACTAAACTAGTTTCATAGTTAATCTAAACGATAAATAAAAGCGATAAACAAACGAAAATAAACTATAAGAAAAACAAACATAAAAAAAACGAAATAAAAGAGGAGAAAGAGGAGGATTTGATGCACCCTCAACCTACATGTATCGTTGACACCGTCTTGGGTCGTAATCGATGGTAGATTTTATCTCGAGAGGCCGTCGTCGACGAAGAAACAAAGCAAACACGCGTTTTTGGCAAATCTGGACAGCAACTTTCAAACGATGATTTCTCCCTCGTTTCACGATGAAAATTCGATTTAAAAGATGTTTTGAAAACTAGAAAGAGAGGAGAACAGAGATCTTAAAGCAACCCCTGCTCGTTTTGGGTTATTGGGCACGAAAAACGAGCACAAACAGAACTGGACAGACAAGAACAAACCGCGAAAACAGAGTGTATAACACTCTGTTTTTCGAGGGATTTCGTGTACTCTCAAGGGCAATTTGGCTCATAAATCTTTATCTAATGTGTAGATGGATGTTATGTGGTTAATTAGGAACAAGAAACTCGAGTTTTGATGGAGGTTTGAGGGAGGAACGAATTGTTTTTCGAGGAGGACACACAAACAGTTTCAGTTTGTATGTCGGTTTTGTGGAGGGTTTTTGAGAGGCAATTAGGGTTTGTTTCTGAGGTTTAAAGCTTGTAAGTGATGGTAGGATGTGGGTAGAACTTAGAGGAATGAATGTATGGTGAAGGGGTGGTATTTATAAGGAGTTAAAGTAGGGTAAAAGAGAGGGAGAGGCAGTCGGGCCTGCTCACGCATAGCTGCTGTCCAGCAGCTTTTGTGAGGGTTTGAGAGGGGTTTTCTTGGTGATTAAGCTAGGGTAATATGGGTAGGATACTAGGGTATGGGTTAGGGTTAATGGGTACGGGTTTTGGTGGTGTTTGGAGCGGGTTTTGGGCTCGGGATTGAGCTGCCAAAACAGGGGGGCTGCTCGTGTATATGCGGGCTGTTGGGGACGATTTGGGATGGAATTTTGGGCCGTGGATAGGGAGTTAGAACTGGGGTGGATGGGTATTGGTCTAGGTTGGTTAGTGTACTCGATATTCGTGCCAACTCGTAAAGAAAACGGGCCCAAAAACCGAGCTAAAATCGAGCTCAAAAACATGCTTTTAAAACGAGTTTTCTTCGCTTTTAAAAATCGATTTTTCAAATCAATTAATAAATTAAAATAAATGATTTTCAAATCAAATATATTCATAAAATGATTTTTCAAATCAAATATTTATTTTATTTTCAATAAAATAAACTTAAGAAAATAAATTCAAAATAAAATAAAATAAATTGAATTCACCTTAAAAACTTTAATTTAAATATCATTTAAATTAAAATACTCCGTCGACAACGCTCATTCTACATCGTAAAACGAACCCAAATAAATGACAGTGACAACTAAATAAATACATGTGTCCTATCATCATCGGGTGTTTGTCGGGTTCTCTATAAATTCCAATATCGACGGATACGGGTATCTACAAATACACTCAAAAAGGGCATCTCAATGATCTCGGGCAATCCAACCAATACACACCAAAAGAGCAGACGGCTACATTCATTTTGTGCCATGGGGAATCGGGAGGGGCGTAATAGTTTGGGTTAACAGGTGTTTGAGGTCAGGTTTTAAGAGTGTTGGCAATAGACCAAGAAGAGCAAAGAAAATGAATAGAAGAAAGTCACTGCGGGTCCAAGGGGTTTAACACTGAGTTAACCAAAACCACCAAATGATTAAGAAGAAAAGATCAGAGTAAATCAAGACGAGTTGAAGTGATTAAGGTTTTAAAAGAGTCTAAGATGAAGGTTAAATTAAAGGAGTAGAAGGTAAGCGGGAGCTGACAAAATGAGGGACAGACCCACATAATGTGGATGATGCTCTTATAATGATGGTGGCACAAGCTAAAGAAGGCGAAATAGGCAAACCTCGAGAGGAGAGACTAACGTTATGTGGGAGTATACGCCCACCAAGCAAGCTACAAGAAAAGAAAATTACGATGCTTGGTACATGTGGAACACAATCATTTAAGGTTGGCCATGAAAAGAAGGGTAAGGTGAGGGTAAGAGCACTCTTTAGAATAAGAGAAGCTTAAGGAGAAACTTTTAAAATAGCACAGAGAGTTGATATAACAGTCACAATAGGGTTAAAAAGAAATTGAGTGACAAGAATATTTTGATGATGAAAAAAGAGCACATTGAACTCATTGTCAGAAACATTTCAAGAAACATTGACAATAATAAATATATGAACACATGGTTGAGTTGGGGAGGATAGGTCCAAAAAGAAGGGATCTAAGAGGCTTAAGGGTATAACAGATGACTGTATCTATATTAGTTGTTTATCATACTTTAAATTCAAAGATCAAAAGAGAAGAAGCGTGTACAAACACATGCAATGTTAAACGAATTAAAATACAAATGGATTCTCATATTTTGTTTTGTTTTATCAATTAAACCTCTCCAAACTACTATCTAAGGGAAAGATACGTGTTATCCAATAAATGTCAATTAGTTTAGCATTAACTACTATCTAAACAATTTTATTGTTAATCAAATATGTTAGCATTAAAATTGATCTATCGTCCCCTTTACACAATAAAGCCTAAAACATCCTTACGCATTTTACATTTATTTAGACATTTATTTTAGAATCCGTGCAACGCACGGGTATCACACTAATATAATAAGATAATAGAGGATGAAGATAGTAGTAATTAAAGTAAGTCAGAGAAATTGACGTGTGAAAAAAAGGAAGAAAGGAAAAATAGGAGGATAATATCATCCTTTTTATTGCTCATGCTCTGAACGAGTATAACACTAGGTAACACTTGTCAAGCTAGCTAGCTTTGGATTTGAATCGACACATGGGTAATAATGACACAAATGTTTGTACTACCGTCAAATTTACTGCCAACTATGATGGTATGTTCGTTTGTTTTGAATGTAACTATGTGAGCATGTGTTTATCCTAATGCTAAGATTAAAACGGGTCAAAATATCATTTTACAACGAGTATATTAGGCAAACATGTTGCTTTTTCCCTTGCATTTTGCTTTTGTTTTATTCCAGTTAGTTCCCCTGCATTTTGCTTTTGTTTTATTCCAGTTAGTTGACCCATTTTAAGCTTAAGTCAGATATAACCGTCTTAAATGAGATTTTGTGACCATCATGTTGTGCGGAAGCGTGAAATATCTCGTGTTGGGCCTCTGCTGCATCTGTGTCCATACCCCATAATAGTACGATATTGTCCGCTTTGGGCCAAGCCCTCACGGATTTACTCTTGGGCTCCTTCCCAAAAGACCTCGTACTATTATATTTTCTGGACACTTATAAAGATGATCTTCCATCTTTATTCTACCGATGTGGGACATGGGTTTGCACCCTAACAATCCTCCTCTCAAACCAAGGACCATCATCTTGACTCGAACCTTGACCTCTACGGAGAATTTCCCATACCATACAGCCCCAACCTCTAGACACTCGCATCACCAAGTCTTGATAACCTCCCCTTAAACGACACTACATGTGTCTCACGGGGCTTGTGCTACACTTGCGTACCAAACTCTTTTGCATCCAAGATACCCTGGACTGGGTCCGAATCCACCGCCTCAGCACGTCACACCGGACCGCCTTTTTGGACTTACCGTGGACCGCTTTTGTTGCCTCCATTAAGCCTCAGCCCACCTTGCCAGGTCGCTGACGATCTTCTCTTGGACGGCCTGCCGTCTCAACGTCGTGAGACCATGTCGCTTCTCGCGAACATATTAGCTCTCCCTCGAGCTATAGGAGTTCCACGTCTTATTGTGTACGTCCACCTTCAAGTCTTGGCCTGTTGAATCTCTGTGTCTACCCCAAGTTCAACCTTGGGCTCTGATACCACTTGTTGTGCGGAAGCGTGAAATATCTTGTGTTGGGCCTCTGCTGCATCTGTGTCCACACCCCATAATAGTACGATATTGTCCGCTTTGGGCTAAGCCCTCACGGATTTACTCTTAGGCTCCTTCCCAAAAGGTCTCGTGCTATTATATTTTCTGGACACTTATAAAGATGATCTTCCATTTTTATTCTACCGATGTGAGACATAGGTTTGCATCCTAACACATCATAGTACTAATCTTTTTTTTCTTGATGAGCTTACACATGTAAAAGTATTACTTCGTATTATAAGTCTACGCATACGTATGAAATAATAACAATGGTTTACCTCAACTGGGGTTTTGAAATTTATCATGAACGAAGTTCTATCGAAAAATGTCTTGAGATTTTAAAATAGAGCGAAAGCAAAGTTCTACATCAGTTACTCTTCAATTGATTAAAAAGTTAATGTTCGCCCGTATTCCTAAGTGAAGTAACAGTTTAAGATGATAATATAATACGCATTAGTACTTTAAAGACATTGACATTGCATGCACGTAGGATTGTGAGATTATTTTCATGGATGCACGTAGTACTTGTTTCATAATGGATATGTATGATTATCAAATAAACCATGAAAAATACCTAATATAAAAAGGTAAACAAATAAATGAGACACTCTAAAATGTAATAGGTAGGTAACAAATGACTAGAGTATATGGATAGATGGTAGGGGTTCATATATCTTAATGCATACTTATTAACCTTACCTGTATTAAACATAATAAAACAATGTATGAGATACATTTGCACTTAATTTATTAGGACATTATTAATCTCCTATCATGAGTAGAACACCACACGTACCGAAGTAGCACAGAGTTTCAGTCTTACAAACATTTTCAGTTATTAACAAATAGGCTCGTGCATCGCATAGACATTAAATCTTATCTATCTATCTATATTATTAAAGAAAGTTTTTTTCGAGCGATTATAGAGTCTCCAACTTTTCTGAAATTGTGAATATTAATAGAATAATAAGTCTTAAACCAAGGAGGAATTTATATTTGTATGGGACACATTTGTATTTGCTTTTTGTTTTTTAACAAAGAAGAGGAGTCTAACACTATGTGAAAGGCAAGATTATCTTTCATACTAGAGACATAGCCGAAGATGTTAACTTAAGATTGACAGTATTTATACCCTCAAAATCTAACACTTTTTTGTTCATGCCCTCTTTCTTAGTTCCTACACCATCAATGCCTGTGCGACGATGCGCATTCGTTGTAGAAATATGACTCGAACCCACGGCAAACACTGCTAATGGTTGACACTAATAAGGTAGCAGTGTACCATGATAGTTTCTACGATCAACTACGTAAATTTTGTCGGGGTTTAATGTTGCAGCGTATGGTGATCGACTCAATGATAGACTACATAGTTGTAAAGCTTTGTCGCGGATCATTGCGCGTAAGAGATCCATGTATGACCAGGTTAATTAGGAAAAGAGTTTAATACAAGGATGCCGAAGAGTTGTGTTGTTCTGTAATACCCTGTATTTTGATAGCATTTATAATTGTAATTTTAGCATTTTAATAAATTAATTATGACATTTGTAATTAATAATAGTGAGTAAGATGAAATAATATAATAAAATAATAAATAATGGTTGAGTCGGGAATTTGTATTAGGCCATGAGTGGCCGTGTAATTGGGCGTATAGACTCGTATAATACTAATGATAATAATAGTAGTAATTACATAATAATAGTAATAGTAATATAATTGGAGGTTTCCTAATTGTTTCCTTATAACTTAACCTACTAAGTATAAATAGAGAAGAGAGGACCTTACTCTGGCCTTTATTCACTCATAAACTGAAAATAATTGACAAAAGAGGAGAACAAGAGATCTAAAAGAAAGAAGAAGAGAAATTAGATCGATCATCGACTCAAAGGTAAAACCGTCTCACCCTTTTAATCAATTGCTAAACTAATCACCTTGACCGTGTAATTTGACCACCGCATTGACCACCTTGTGACCGTGACTCTGACCTTATATTAGCGTAAGACCACCACCTCTTCACCTAGCCTTGCTGTGAACATCGACGACCGTCCTAGGGAGGTTGATTGGGGGCGGTTTTCGTGGGTGGTTGCTGGGTGTGACCATGTAATTAAAATAGGGATTGAAACCCCTAGCCATGACTGTTATGACCTGGGTTGGGGTTGGTTAGTCGAAGGTGAAGGTGTCGACCCTAGTGGTTGGAAGGCTAAATGAGGGACCTTTGTGATTGTGGTGGCCGGAAAACCCGAAACAGGGAAGTTGTTGGTGTTTTGGTTGGGACCATCTTAAGACGGATGTTGTGGCTGGAATTGTTGCCTCGACGGAGAAGGGAATTCTCCACTGGAACCGCCGTGAGCCAGAGGTGGCGATGGTGGTGGCCACAGGTAATGTGGGTCCTTGTGTTGGTTGTGGTCTTCGGTTTTATACACGGTGGGTGTGGGTTGTTTATTGAGTTCTCCATACAAGTGGGTCCTAGGGCGTAGGGTTTTATGCTGGTGATTGGGTTGGACAGAGGTTGAGGAGGTTTGCTGGGCTCACCGTGGTGGTGGGCGGTTGACCACGGTGAGGCACGCGTGTCTTGCCCTTGTCTCGGGTTGACTTTAGCCGTGGTTTAGGCTCAGGTCAAGGGGGTTGTGCGTGGATTTGTCAAATTCTTTAAGACAAGTTTTGGTGTCGTAATTTTTATAAATAATAATAATGAATCATAATTAATTAATAAATAAGATGCGGTAAGATTAATAATTTAATTATAACTTGTCTTAGGTGATAGATTTGAGGAAGAGTATTTCTAATTAATTCTTTGGACTGCATTTTTGGTGTATAGATGCAAAGGTAGGATATCTACTCAACTGGAACATGTTACTGTGCTTATTGTCATATGGTTATTATATGGATAATGGATGTTAGTTTCTGGATGAATAGTGTTGTGGATTATTATTGTTAATCAGTTATTGAGTTATGTATAATTCATATGATTATATATTGTGGAATTGGTTATATAAGTATTGGAAGACCCCATGCTTAGTCTCTGGTGGATAACGTGAGTATTGGAAGGCCCCAGGCTTAGTCGCTGGTGGATAATGTGTGAAATGGAAGGTCGCAGGCTGTGAGTCTCTGGTGGATAATGTGGGAATACCTCGGTCTAGGGATTGGCGGGATGAATGACTGTCTCGAGAGATTGGATTTTGTTGTTTAAGCATTTGCATATCTTGACTGTTATTTATATTGTGGTTGTATTCATGTTGTTTATTTATCTTACTCGACCATTGGTTGACGTTTGTTTGTGTCTGTCAAATAAAATTGATGTCTGCTTTAAGTGATGGCGTCCTGTGGTGAACCAATTAATATTTCTGGTTAATTAGGAAGCAAATTAAAAGACTAGGTACTTGAGATTAGCTGACTGGAACCTTGGGACGTGAGGATGGGTGACGATGGACCATTTATTTGTCTAGCTCACTTAGACAGTTTATTTATATAGTTCACTTATTTTATTTCCGTTGCGAGATTGTACTTAATATTTCTATTCAGTTATTTGGTTAAATAAATTGTAATAAGGCCGTTAAACATTTATTTTATTTAAAGTACTTTGGTTTGTTTTATTTTGTTATTCACTACCTCGGGCAATCCGAGATGGTAACAACTTCTTTTAGCCAGGAATGCCTATAGTTAATGCTCTTAGATAAATGGGGCATGTTATTTTATCTTATAGATAAAATAAAATGTATGAAAAGTCAAATATAAAAAAAAATAGATCGAGGGAGTATGTGGTTTTGATAATTTATCTGCCCTACTTAATTCATTCATTAATTATTTGCATTACAATAATTATTGACTAAAAGCGCTTAATTTTTGTTCGTGTTAAACAACGAGAATTACAGGTCAAACAATAATGAATTGACCTTGGTGAATTTGTGTTAATTGATGGCTATAGTTTCCATTTTGCAGTAGGCAACCATTACTATTACGTCATTATATTTTTAAGCAAGAAATCAAACAACCTCACATTGAGGTTATTCGACATCCCTTACCACCAACCAAAATACTCTTAGCATGTTTTAATATAATGAAGGTGATTAGTACTTTATATTAGTACTCCTATTACATTTTTAATTTGTTTATTTTGATAGTCATTCTACACAATTCTATTTCATCTATGCTTTGGTTGTTATTATTGTACATAGTGTTTATTTCTAAGCTCTTATAGTTAACAAGAGGTAAGACATTCCAACATATACGATGATAGAAGTAATTATGAAAGTCTCCTTATTTTTCTGAAATTGTATTGCATATATAATATTATATTTAATATAGGGGGATAATCATATTCATATTCAAAGATCGATCAAGAACAACTATATGAAGTCGTAAAAGAATATCTATTTTAAGTTGTTGATGGTACACTATGTTGATCGAGTGACTTTTATCGTAAATTAATAAAGATATTATTATCAATATGAGTTATATTTGGGTAGGATTAAAAAACGTATGAAGTTAAGAACTAGACTTCAGTGGTGTAGATATCCTTATCTGTCGATATGGTAATTTTCAAAAAACCCGACAAACACTTGATGATGATAGGACAATATGTATGTACTAGTTGATACTGTCATTATTTGGAGCTCGTTTTACGACGTAGAATGGGCGTTGTCGATGAAGTATTTTTTTAATTTAAATGAAATTTAAATTAGTGTTTTATTAAAGTGAATTCATTTTATTTGAATTTATTTTATAAAATGAGTTATATGATTTGAAAAATCAATTTGAAAGTTTAAATCATTTTATAAATTGTTTTTCGACGTATGAACTTTTTAATGATTTAAATTTTAATAAATTCGGTTTGAGTTTATTCTTAAATATTTTAAGTGGATTTTTAAACTTAATTTAAATATCGTTTTAAATAGAATATTTAACTCGGTTTTTATTTCATGTTTTCAACTCGATTTCAAGCTCGATTTTAAACTCGTTTTCTACTCGATTTTGGGTCCGATTTCGAAGAAACTTTCAACCCGATTATATTACCACCCAGACCGTGTTCAAGCCTCACTGTAAGCCAACCCAAAATCCCTCATTAAACCCAACCATTCACGTCCAAATAGCCCACCACAACCAGCCCAGTCCTCTGTTTTCCGTACCCATACCCGCACCAAATAGCATCTCTAAAACTGTCACAACCAACCCCAACTCGACCACACTAAACCCTCCATGCTAGGCCCTAATCCCATTCAAACCCACGTTCTTTTCTTTCATCCCAACTCAAGCCAAAATAGAAGCCCACCTTCATCCCTCATTCCCATGTTTAGCTCAAACTCCAACCCAAAACCATTTCGAAACCAGCCAATAACCCATGCCCATTAAACACAACCCACACTCGACTAACCTATTCCACGTTATCATGCCTTATGATCCAAGCAAACCACCACCGGAACCCTAACAGTCCTTCGAAAGGACATGGACAGCAGCAGCGAAACAGGGGAAGCCCGACTGTTGGTTGCTCCTCTAGACCCTACTTCCCTCTCTATATATACCCCATATCTTCCGCACTTTGACGCCTTTAACATCTCCTCATATTGATGCACCATTCCCAAGCATCAACCACCACAAAAAAACCCTAAGAAGCTCTTGAATAAGCACGAAAAACAGAGTGTGCAAATACTCTGTTTTCGCATTAATTCCATTGAAACCAGGCCTCTTTGCCCTTAATTTTCATACCCATTCAATCAAAACTACTTCCGTTTATTTACACTTTCAAAAACTAGACTTCACTCAGATTTCAAAACATCTTTCGGATTCAATTTTCGCTAAGAAACGAGTGAGATATTCGGGTTTGGCTGTCCATATTTACAAAAAACGTGTTCATTGTTTTAATTTTCGTCGACGATGGCCCCTCAAGATTCAATCTACGATCGATTACGACCCAATACAGTGTCAACGATACATGTAGGTTAAGGGTGCATCAATACTTCTTCCTTCTCCCTTTTATTTCACTATATTTTGTTTTATTTTGTTCTTTTAGTTTGTTTATCATTTTGTATGGTATTATATCGTTTAACTAACATTGGAACATTAGCATAGTCCGATTATGAGTTAAAGTGCTATTTTGAACACCCGCGTTGACTCGAGATGGGATTTATATTCGCTAGATCGGCAGATAACATCCTTTCTCGTTTACATATCCTCGTGTTCGGGATTAGACATAACTAACATGATAATTAACATCGTTATAGACCGTTTGTATCAATGCATTAATTCATGTACATCAACTTGCCCTTCGGCCTTCAACACGTAATTCGTAGCATGTAACTAGTAACTATTTGACTAATATGATGAACTGATTTACATCTTTAATCCAATTAGACAAATTAGGATTTAAATAACATAGTTTGTAAATTAAATTTGTTAACCCTCTTGTTATCAAATCAATCCGTCTTTCTTCAACTTATTTTTTCTCGCTAGTATTGAGTTGCATGCCTAACATCCTTTCATTAACACTCGTTGACTAGTTAGAATTTCATTCAACCTAGTTCGTAATTATTTAATTCAATTTGTATCTATTTAACCCTTCATTTGAATTTATTTATTTCGAATATTTTAAAAATCATTTTTATTATTTCTTATATTTTAAAATCTGTAAATTTAATTTGTTGAATTTTTTCGTAATTTGTTTCGCTGATTTCAAGTTTAAAACGTAATTAACTTTGATTTTCTGAAAAAACCGTGCACTGCACCGCTTTGTTCTGACTTCTTTTAACCTCTGATATGTGTACTGCATGGGTCTGTCAGTTTTAATTTGTTTTCTTTTTTGAATTCCTTAATTGTTTACTAGTCTTATTTGGATAAATATGGATTGGAAAATAATTTTAATAAGTTGGGTTCAATTCAATTAATAAGTTATACCTAATTTATTTCAAGTCTTTTTTATTTATTTATTTTAATTTAATTAGTTTAATTGTAATCCAACTTATTTATTAACTAAAATCCGACTAACTAATGAATCTAACCTAGGAACTAGGGTTCTCCTGTGGTTTGGCGGTGTGCTTGGCCGTAATTATTGTAGTTTTTATTCCGTTTTATTTCGTTTATTTACCTTTGTTATGTATTTTTTATTTCGTGTTGTAATTTGTATTTTCGTATCTTATCAAGAGTTGTTTTCATTTTCATTTGAGTGAAAACCTTTTTTCGAAAACCATAGTCTTGTTTGATTAGGTGGTTGTGCTCTAATTCATGTAAGAGCGTAGTAAATCGCATATTGCCTAAAGCAATATGGCCTGATTTATGCTAGTGGATGCTTTGGTGTATGATTCAATGCCTAATTCGATAAGATTAAGCGAGAGCACGCATTACGAGGAGTAACCCAAGGCCATGAGTCATGTAAGCCGTGAGCCACTCCCCTTGTGCATGTTTTCCAAGGCCAAGAGGCCGAGCGTGTGTCATGAGTTAGTATCATGTATCGTAGTTTGTTGTAATTAGATCGAGTTGTATCTTTAATTTATCGTGTATCGTAGTTTATTGTAAAGCTTTATATAGAAAGGAAATTTTTAGTGCTTGGTACACCATCATTGAGAACAGCCAAGGTTCCCTTGACATTGGGGTCGATTTGGTAATTTTCCAATCCTTTCTCTTCTTTTTTTCTTCTGTTGATCAGCTTCATCGTTGAGAACAGCCAAGGTTCATAGGCTTCTTTTTAAAATTTAGTATGAACGCCTATTTTTTATCACGTCAGGTTTTTATTCCTGTTCATTTTAGAGATCATTTTTTCTGTGTTGCTGTTAATTTTGTGGGGAAGACTATGGACTATCTTGATAATCGTGTATATGATGATTTTGAAGATAGTATCTGGGTGTCGGCTACCCACTCTATTGTACGCACCTTGTTCTAAGTTTTTTTCTTCATCTACTTCTTTTAGATATGTTTTTTGTTCATGAAGGATGAATTTTGATTTAAAAATTTAACCAGGTTGAAATATTTGGTAGTTTTCTTGTCGAGAAAGGGTTTGAAAGAGGCAGCGAGGTCTGCAATTTCAAACTTGTAAATGTGGCTTTTGGGTGGAAATCGGAAGGTTCTCAGAACTTGGATTGTGGTGTTTTTGTCATGATTCACATGATGTTTTATGTTGGGAAGTTGTTCACATCGGAGTTGCATGACCCATTGAAAAGGATCATTTATAGAGCTGAGATAGCTGCCATCTTGGTTTTAGCCGATATCAACCAAGAGAGGAAAAAGTTGTTGGCCTTAGTTGATGCATTTACAAAGGTAAAGGCACCTTTGCTGCCTGTTTTGGTTGAGAAGCGTAAGCTAGCTTAGTTGGAAGCTATAAGGTCTGAAGCACACGCTTTGGAGGCTGCCAGGGTTATGGCAGAGAAACTGGGTGATTGTGTAAGTACTCCGGTGCCTTGAAAAAAGATGATGCCCGATACACCTATGAGCGCTGGGATCACTACGCCAAATATGGCAATCAATAAAGAGCGTATCACAATGGTTTAATGCATTTAATAACGACACTTAGATTACCGTTTTCCAAATATTGGCGAAAACCTAGACCGCGATAATGAGAATAACGGTTTCCCACGAAAACCGTTGTTATTATAATGTGACAATGACTACTTAAGAAACCGTTATAAAAAACGTTTAACGGTTTCGAAAAGCTCGTTATAAAATCTCTCTTATCAACGGTTGTTTGACAACCGTTACCAGTTTAAGAAAATGACATTTCAAAAACCGTTACTAAATTAGCACCAGCAACGGTTTGTGGTACCCGTTTTTTATGTTATAGATACGGGTTTCTTGTAACCGTTATCATTTGCAATTATGAAAGAACGGTTTTTCAATTCAACCGTTGTCACTATTTGATTAGACTTCTCAGTTTGACCAGTGCATGTAAAACTTTATCAGTACTTTAATAAATATTTAATTTGACCAATATTATTCAATTTGACCAAAATAATTCTATAAATATCTCTTCATAATGTTTTAGGTCAAAATCTAAATTATCAAACAATTACTCTTTAATTTTTCTCTAAAAAAATATGGCTGGTGTATCAGAGCTACAATCACGTTATCATTACGCACAGCCTTTTACTTGCATTCTGCATAATCTCCCGTTTCGTTATGATGGGAATGGAAAGGGTTTAAACCATAATTTTGGGTGGGTGACGCAAATGCTTCATGACTCCGGTTAAAAAAGTGTACCCTGTGTTTACAAACAAGCAAGGTTTTATAGGCTTCGCTTTTATCGAGCTTGACGAAGCCAACTGCCATGATAGTTTTCGTCAGGCAAGAACATTAGGGGCTAGATTTGCGGGGAAAGATGCGGAGAAAGAGGACTTCTATTCGTATGCTAGACAAAAGGGCCCTTATCTTTGGGTTGCGACCCATGTTGATCATCATCTTCTGACACATTACAGGAGGCATCACATTCCTGTCACCGTGTCTATGTCATGGGAGAAAGAGCCATTCCGCCTGCATTGCCCGCTGATGATGAAGAGTCGATCTATGACTTGATCTATGCCGAAATTGGGCATGAAGACTATCCTAATTCTTCATCAGATTCTAATTAAGTCTTTAATTATTATCTGACATTATGAGTTGTATTTTGATTATGGTGGTTATTTGAATTAAATTTTAATTATTTATGTTATTTGTTACGTTTTAATTAAGTCCTTACACTCAAAGGCAATCCACCAAATAAAATATTATAATGACTAACTTTCTACTTATAATAATAAAAAAGAATGGAAACGGCATAATAAGATAATAAGAATTGGAATCGTTATAATAATAAGACAAAATGATAACAGTTCTTTGTTAAGCCGTTATCGTATTACATATATTAACAACGGTTATTTTAAAGCCGTTGTCGTATTACACCAATTAACAACGGTGTTTCTTAAAACCGTTGTAAAAACAGATCCACTGTGAAAACTGAAAAGTTTGTGATTTTAGTTTACCAATGCATGCCCTTTCATTATTGGTTGTTTGACCATTATTCACCTCATGCATGCATGCACAATTACAACGGTACTTATAAGAACCGTCTTAGATTATGCAACTCTAAAAATAAATGAAATTTCAAAGGTATTAATATTAGAATGATTGATGGTGAACAAGTCATCTTTGCCGTCGTCGCCGTCATTAATCTTTATAGATTAAAAAAGGTAATCTCATAAACATAGCTACTGGCTTATATATGGGTCGTACTTGGATGATTGATGGTGAAATTGGTGGTCCCATATATAATGATGGAATTGCCGAATTTTACAATTTCGTTATTGAAAATTTTCATCTCCACTCATCAATCCCCTGCCCTTGTAATAGATGTTGTAATATTAAGGTTTTGCCTATTCCAGATGTCAAAATACACTTAGAAAAGAATAGTTTCTGTAGAGATTATAGGCGTTGGATTTTTCACGGAGAATTACAGGATGAGGATGGGGAATCTGATGTAAAGCTAAATAATCATACACCTGAAGCTGCTGGTTTAGATATAGGGGATGGGGCATATGATGTGTGTGTAAACAATCGCTCACCTAGACCTGAAGTTGTTTTAGGTGAGAAGTTTGCTGAGGATGATGGATTTGCTGATTTTGAAGCTACCGGTGATGGGGAAATAAATGCTGATGATTTAATTGAGAAGTTGAGTCAATTTGAAATGCCTTTATTTACTGGTTGTAAGAAGTATACCAAATTGTCCGCGGTGGTAAAGTTATATAACTTGAAGGGGGCAAATGGGTGGAGTGATAAGAGTTTTACGGATCTTCTAGCTTTGCTATGTGACATGCTTCCTGACGGTATTGTTCTTCCGAGTCGGACATATGAGGCTAAAAAAATGATCAAAGAATTGGGTATGGAATATGGGAAAATACATGCTTGTCCCAATGACTGCATATTGTACAGTAAAGATTATGAGAAATTATCATATCGTCCGCGCTACTCTGTATGGCGTTATAAGACTAAAGAAGGGATCCCAGCTAAGGTGTTGTGGTATTTTCCAATAATACCAAGATTCATAACGATTTATTTGAATGAAGAAGATGGAAGAATGTTGACTTGGCATAATAGTGGAAGGATTGAAGGTGGAAAGTTAAGACACTCAGCGGATGGTCAATAGTGAAAAGAGTTTGATGCTAAATATCCTGACTTCGCCAAAGAAGCAAGGAACTTGCGTCTAGCGCTCTCCACAGATGGAATGAACCCTCATGGAAACATGAGTACCCAACACAGTACTTGGCCAGTTGCGTTGGCCATTTATAATTTGCCCCCATGGGTTTTATAGGAAACAGAAGTATCTGATGTTGTCTTCGTTGATATTTGGCCCTCGACAACCTGAAAATGACATAGGTGTGTATTTTGAACCACTTCTAGATGATATGAAGATTCTGTGGGAAAGAGGGATACCAGTGTTTGATGGTTATAATAAGGAAAGTTTCAATCTGAGAGTTATGTTATTGTGTACAATAACTGACTTTTCGGCGTACGACGATCCTTCTAGACATACTGTACATGGGAAATAGGCTTGCCTAATGTGTGTGTGGGGGGGGGGGGATGTTGAATCAGAATATTTGAAGCATTATCGCAAGCATGTATACAAGGGAAATCGTCGATGGTTATGCCTTGATCATCATTATCGTAAGCTTCACAAGGCGTTCAATGGGTGTCCTGAGCAACGTGGGAGTCCTCAGATTTTGAATGGTCATGAAGTGTATGAGAAAGTGAAAGATATTGAGATAATGTATGGGAAGAAGGGACCTAAGTTGTCTACTCCTAGTTATAAAAAAACCATATTTTTTACCAAACTTCCGTACTGGCGTGACCTCCCGGTTAGACATTGCCTAGATTTTATGCACATTGAAAAGAACATTTGTGATAATATAATCAATACTCTGCTGAATGTTCTGGGTAGAACAAAAGACAACAAGACAGCTAGGGATGATATGGTTGAGATGGGTATTAGACCCGAGCTGGCAGCTAAAACAAAAGGAAATCGGAGTTTTTGCCGCCTGCAGCTCATACTCTTTCAAAAAAGGAGAAAAAAAAGTTTTGCGAATGCTTTCAATGTATTAAGGTGCCAGAGGGCTATTCGTCTAATATTAGAAGCCTTGTTTCGTTGCAGGACCTAAAATTTACTGGTTTAAAGTCGCATGACTGTCATACATTGATGCAACAACTACTAGCTGTGGCCGTTCATTCCATTCTACCTCCAATGGTTCGATATGATATAATTAGATTTTGTTATTTCTTCAAATCAATCAACAGTAAAGTCATTGATCCCGATGAAGTGGAAACTTCGCAGAAGATCCTCGTCACCAGTCTTTGTCAGTTTGAACTGTATTTTCCTCCCTCATTTTTCACTATCATGGTTCATTTGACTGTCCACCTAGTCCGGGAGGTTTTGTATCTCGGGCCAGTGTATTTGAGATATCAGTACCCATTCGAACGATTGATGAAAGTTTACAAGGATTACACATCTAATAGATATCATCTAGTGGGGTGTATTGCTGAGCGATCATTTATCGATGGAGCTCTTTCGTATTGTTACGCGTACCTCTCCTTGGATGATTTAATTGGAGCTCCTACGAATCGTCATAGTGACTGGATGAATGAAAAAGGTGTAAGGTGTCGTGTTTCCAAGGATATGTCATCTGACATGCGACATAGAGCTCATACATACGTTCTATTTGACGATGATCATGTCCAGCCTTACAGTATGGAATACCAGAGTTACCTTAAGGGAAAACACCCTCATAAGAACGAAAGGTGGTATGCAAATGAGTATTACAAGAAATTTAGTGACTGGGTTAAGGATACTATTTATGATGATGACAACCCAATTGATGATTGCTCAACCAGCCTACGACATCTCGCTTTCGGTCCTGATGCGCGTGCAACTTATTATAGCGGGTATGCGATCAATGGGTACACTTTCTACACCCGCATTCAAGATGAGGCGAGCACAATGCAAAACAGTGGAGTTTGCATAGATTCTGAGGCAATATACTTTGCTAGTTCAAAGGATAAAAATCCTATTTCTGGCACAATGCAATATTATGGAGTTATTCAAGAGATATTGGTTTTAGACTACATGGATTTTGAGATACGTCTATTTCGGTGCAAGTGGGTTGATAACAACAATGATGTTAGAAAGGATGATTTAGGATTCACATTAGTAAATTTTGACTAGGTTGGAAACAAGGACGATCCTTTTATATTAGCATCACAAGCAAAACAAGTGTTTTATGTTACCGATCCTATGGATAAGAAGTGGTCAGTTGTTCTATCTTGCCATCGCTGAATTCCAGATGATGAAGACGTCGAATTTGAAGGACTTGATCACAGTGCTATATCGCAATTTGGTAATGATGTTGAAAATGTTAGCATTCCAAACATATATACACGGGATGATCATGATGAAGGTATTTGGGTTAATGAAGAGACTAGCAAATCTAAAAAACGTTCCCGGTAGCCGTGAAAATATCAGCAATCCAATCAAGATATCTTACGTCATGTGTAATTATTGTCTTGCTGTTATATATCAAACTGATGTTGTAAACTTTTTCTACTGTTGCAGCGGGCGGGTTATGGAAAAATCGTATCAAACAAAATGAATTATTAAATAAAACGGTTATATCTAAACCGTTGTTCAGGACATGTACAGTTATAACAGTTCAGGCCGTTGTTATGTACATAAAAATGATGCCTTATTTCTTGGCGGTAAAATCAAACAAAATGAAATATAAAGTAAAACGGTTATACCTAAACCGTTGTTCTGGACGTGTACAGTTATAACGGTTCAGGCCGTTGTTATGTATATAAAAATGATGCTTTATTTCTTGGCGGGAAAATGAAACAAAATGAAAATACTACAGAAAACAGTTATTTTTAACCCGTTGTAGATAGTACTAATCAATTACGGTTTCAAACAAAACCGTAGTCTGTTTGAAAATAAAACATAACAATTTTTCTTATACCGTGTTTATTACTTTCCAATAAACAAGGTCTTGCAAGTGTTGTATTATTCACACATATATACTCTGAGCTTCCCCTCCCCCACATAATATCCTCAAACACTGAGCTTCCCCTCAACCACCACTCTACCCCATCGCCGTCACAGTCATCGTCATCATCGCCATTGCCGCCGCCAGATCAATCCGGATTCTCCTCTTTAAAGAAGTAATAAACCCTTCTCTCTAGAGATTTATTTGTTATTATAAGTATGCATTGTTATTATTTGTTTATTAATTTCTGCTTTAGATATGGTCGAAAAGCGGAAAAGAAACGATGGAAATGCGTCAGGGGACGACTCAGGTGATGAGAATAATTTGCAACTCACTGCGGGTCGAATGCGCCACAATGTTTCCCTAGAAACAATATTCAAAGATACCTAATCCTTTACAATGGGATAAAGATACGAGGCTGCCATATGTTGAGAATGCCGAGTATTTTGCGAGTTGGATTGGTTGTGTAAGACAGTATGTGCCTCTCGGTACGCCGTGTATCAGTGAACTGAGTAAAATACGGAACACCATGCTAATAAACAGAATAAAGGTATGTATATACAATAATAAATGTTTTAGTTAAAATTAAGTTACTACTTGATATGTGTATTCGCCGAAACACTTGTACCAACTATGCTCATCATATATCCAGTTAGCTTACGTTGTCCCCGAAATGTATGATAAGTACCTAAAAAAAAGACAGAGGAAGCCCTCAGATCTTAGAAGTTAAAGATTGATGAGAACCACTTGTTCAACAAGGAAACCAGGGAGATGAACAAGAAACCAACAAAAAAGAAGTATCCCTATGTCAGTCAGGACCATTGGGATAGCTATATCGCTTATAGGCAGTCTGACATATATAAGGTAACTTAATAATAATAAGTAAAGAAGTATACTTATTTTAGTGTTTGGTCATGCTTACGTTTCTTGATACAATTTATTTGATGAAGGCTATGAGTGAGAGGAACAAGGCGAACATTTCAAAGAAAAAGACCATCTTTACGACTCCCGAGGTGGTTATAGATTTTTTAAGAAGAAACTTGTAATTACATAATTCTTATAGTATTAGACTATTAGGTGTTTTAGTCGGATGTTATATATGTTCATAGTAATCATACATATTTTGAGAGGATATCAATGTGATGAATGAATTGTAGGCAAAGGTTCGAAAATTCAGTCGTCACGACGCTTGGGTGGAAGGTCACATTCCTAAGAATAGAAAGAAGGAAACTGAATATTAAAAGGACATCAAAGAGAAAATTGTAAGTTTGAATAAATATGTCACTCCTATCACAGGTGGTCAGAGTTATATAATTGTGAGTTGCTTAATGGTTTTTTATGTATGGAGAGGATATGTGAGAAGGAGGAAAAGAAAGGAAAATGGAAGCCTGAAGGATGTGATGACATTCTTGCTAGGGCAATCGGCAAAGCAGAGCATCCAGGTCGTGTGAGAGGAGTATCGACGCATGTTGGTATCTGACAGGCTAGTTGTGTACCTACCAAAAATAACCAACTGGCACTAACTAATATAGCTAGGGAAGTCGGGTCGATCTCCACAGTGAGGCAAGATATCTGTTAAAGGTCCTTCTATTTAGTCACAAAATGGGAGTTTGAATTTGGTTTTCTAAACTAAAAAGGCTTAAGGGAAAGAGCAATAAGGAAAGAGCAATAAAGGCAAGAAATTGTAATAAAGATGATCAATAAAGAGAGAACGTGTCGAGATTTAGGTTCACTACGGTAGTCTAATGACTCAACTGCAAATAGTCTAGATAAATTACTGTGAGACGGATACTGGAAAGGTCCTTCCGGTCCACTTTCTATCCTAGATTTCCACTACCTTAACTTCCGTCCTCGTCAGGGTAGTCTACTGTTCATAGCAGGTCTATTTAGTCTAATCTTCCGATCCAGGAATAAATTTAACCAGATTAAAGGGTAACTTAGAAGCGGGCACTCAACTAAGTCAGTATTATAATTAAATTTCCATGGGTACAGATTCTCACAAATAAGTCATCTACTACATCGTCACAATTCTACCATAGATCCCCTAATCCCGACATGAATGAATTTAGCTACTCATGCTATTAATGTTGTCAATATTAATAATGATTATATAACTAACAATAGACATGATGAAATAATAATAAAATTGCATAAATAAAACTTAGGGCAGAAATTAAATAAGAGAAGAACAAGTAATTAAAGCAATAAATGATGAAATTAAGATTAAAAGGAGAAAAAGATTACAATCACGAGAATTCCGGCGTAAAGAACGAACGAGATCCAAGCAAAATAATCTGAAAGCAAAGTTATAGTAGAAAAGTTTAGGGAAAGAGAAAGCTGTGTTGTAGAGTAATTAAGAGTAAAAGGTAGTGTAAAAAGTTTAACCGATGCTAATGACCTAATCACACGATGCTTAAATAGAAAATAACAAAGTCAAAAACTAAAATAAGAAACACGGGTTAATTAAGGCTCGTGTAAACTCCAATCCTCTCGATCGAGTAGTTTAGAACCACTCGATCGAGGACTTCAGCAGATAAACCTCTCGATCGAGCACAAATGTTACTCGATCGAGGAAAGCTTCAAAACAGCACTTCGATCAAGTAAAAATAATTACTCGATCGACCTCCTTAGCACGTGAAATCACTCGATCGACCAATAAAAGCATTCGATCGAGTGTTCTTCCTCCAAAAACAACTTCAACTCATTGTCGACTGCTTCGTTGACTATTCCTTCACGCATCCCAATGCAGTATCTCGCTCTAAAATTCCTATCTCCTCAAAATGCATGCAGAACAGGACGAAAAGGGTACGATTCCACTACTTTCAGGTTCATTCCTACAAAAGAGACAAAACGAACCAAAGTAGCTATTTCGGGGCATAATGCAATATAAAACGGTACAAAAGTACACGGAAATACGTGCAAAATAAGTCTATAAAAACTATATAAAATGCACGTATCAAATCTCCCCAAACCAAAATGGACAACACCCTCGTTGTCCTCCAGTATACACCAGTAGATACATACGGGGGAACGGGAATATACAACCAACAAATGAATGAAAACAATAAAATAAAAAGGAGACAAAAGAAAATAAAAGAGCGAGAATATACATACAAAACACAAACTTCCCCAAACCAGCCTGAAAACTGGGGAAGTGAGTAGACCAGTAGCTACTCGTCAGCCTCCTCTGTCACGTCCTCCACTGTCACTGTGAAGTCCGGGTCCTCCTCCTCTGCTCAGCCTTAGCTCTCGCTTCCGCCGCTGCTGCGTCCTCCTCCTCCTCCTCTCTAGCAGACTCAGGGTACCACTCAGCTGGGTACCGGTAGAAGGACGGGTGTGGCCAACACTCTGGAATAGGACGGTGTTGCCTCATGTAATACTCGTACAGAGGGAACAAAGTAAGAGCTATGTCCCTCTCCATACGAGCCTGTCTCTCTGCAATTTCGAGCAACAAACTGTCACGACGCCCTTGGTCCATGACCGCAGACGCCTCAAAGGGTGGAGGAGAAACAAAATTAGCCGGAAGAACCGGCGGTGCCTAGTCGGGCGCAGGAGTAGGAGTAGGAGTAGGGATCGGGGTAGGAGTGGCCGTGGAAGTCTAGCCACCCGGAGAAGGTGTGGATCCGTCTGCGGTCTCAGGTCTACGCCGCTTCCTAGAAGCGGACATGGTAGTAGGTGGTCGGAGCGTTAGGTGGTACATGGGTAACAGTGGTGGTAACCTGCCCCTAATAGTGGGCAGGGGGACGAGGCGAGGTAGGGTGGTGCAAGAAAGGTCCTCGGACAAGGAACCACTAATCTTCCAAGTCCGGTAGTCTGAAGTCAGCCAAGTCATGGATAACATAGATGCTAGGTCCAGGTAGCTATCTCCAACTATGTACGGTAAGTCACGAGGGAAGACAGGGAAGAGAGAACGGGCAAGAAAGGTGGTTGTGCCACCGTAGACGATGGTGCCCGTGGTCTTCTCCCCTACAGGCTGAAAGTACTGGTCGGTCAGGTAAGCAATGTTGAGGACAAAGAGGCCCTCGCTGTCAATGTTCAGGTACCCACCCAGAATAGAAAGCTCGGTGTTAGTCACGTTGTTTGGCTCCTTACGGCCAAAAATAGTACCTCCCATCAAACGTAGGAAGTAACGGGCAGGGGGAAGGTGGACCTGAGCGAGCTTTCGCTCCTCGTAGGTACTCTGTGCCAAAGTCCGCCATAACTGAAGGATAACCTTCCTAGGGGTGGCAGTGGCGCCCGTAAAGGAAAGTCCAAGTCGATTACCAAACTCCTCTAAAGTCAAAGAAAAGGTCCGGTTAAACAACCAGAAAGATACAGAAGCACAAGTGGGAGCATCGTCGTGTGCGCCAGAGGAGACGGTAAAGGAGCTGAAGAACACAAGGGTCAGCTCCTTGAAGGTGTGGGCACTCATGGTCACAAGCCCAGCCATCCCCGTACCCCTCAAAATCTCACACACCGGCTCGTAAATACCAAGCCTCTCAAGTGATGAACGACACAAAAACGAGTCGGGAGAAAGTCACAGTCAAGCAAAGCATAAAATCTAGTGCGATGAATACCATTAACAAAGATTACCTGGGGGTATTCGGGGTGTGAGTCGAGCGAATCATCCCCTCGGATGGTAACACGGCCAGCTGAACGGCCGGCAGCAGGTGTAGCTCGTGCACGACCTCGGCCTCTAGAACCTGAAGTAGAAGCCCGTCCTCTGATGGGACGAGGTACTAGAGCCGCCCGAAAAACAGCTGTGACTGCGGGTGACCACGCAGCAGGGGTGGTCACCATACCTGAAGTACTAGCTGTAGCTGCAACAGAAGAAGCAGCAGAGACCGACAAAGAGGAAGAAGGGCTAGCAGCAGTGCTAGCAAAGACAGAGGCTGAGACGGAGTTGGAAGCTGAGACGAAGCTAGCAGCAGTAACAACAGTACCAGTTGTAGTAACTAGAAACACGGAAGTAGCAGCTGTGGCATTAACGGGTGTGGAGACGGTGGTGGCAGCAGGGACCACCGTCTCAGTCAAGGATGGATTAGTAGTCGAACTGGAAGAGTGCATTGAGCTACTGTCCATCCTAATCAAGTAAGGAAAGGGAAATGTTGATCAATTAACAATTAAACAGCAAAATTCTCCAAACCAGTCGAAATTTTCGGCTTCATAAACCCTAATTCCCAATTTTACCTCAAAAATTCGAAACAAACAGATAATTAGCGATGAGGTAAAGGGAAACAATTATCAATTGAAGCAATTTAAACAGAAAACCCCAATTTCAGTCGAAAATTTCCACTAGCATAAACCCTAATTCATCATTACTTCATAAAATGGCAAAATTAAAACAAGTAAACAACAATGAAGTAAAGGGAATACTTACTTGATAAAAGAAACCTACAAAGAAGCAATTAATCGACAAAAACAAAGCAAGGATGGCGATTTTCAAGCAAGAAACCGCAAACCCTAATACCCGCAATTGACCGCAAAATGCACAAAAATCAAAGGGGAAATAAGGGGGAAATGTTGAGTAATTAGCAAGTAAAAGATTGTAGGTGTTTGATTTGGTAATGGGCAAATATTAATAGGGGTTTTGGGGGATTTTTATCGCAAATGAGGTTTAACAATGAAAAATGAAAAGAAATAATGAAAAGAAGGGAGTTTAGAAGACACTTCCCGCGTGTACAAATCATTTTCACTCGATCGTGTGATTTGAATCACTCGATCGAGGAGTTTCAGCCTCAATTCACTCGATCGAGTAAAAATCTACTCGATCGAGAACTCCCTTATGTAGCTATTTTGATCGAGCACTTGCAAAGCTTTCGATCGACCCTTTTCCTGCACAATCCTCTCGATCGAGTACAAAAAGTATTCGATCGAGTGCTTTTCCTCGTGTAAGTCCTCGAGATGCGTTAACATTTCCCCAAACCTGCATAAAAACACTCGTAAACATATCCCGATATATCAAATCACAAAATTAGCAGTCTATAGTCTTTCTAACTACACTAAAAATTGTCTAAATTCTAATAGTCCTAATAAACGCAATAAAGAAATTCAATGGAAATTTAAATATAGTAACAAATTGTTACACGGTGCATTCCCCGCTCAATTCTCAAGACAATTCAGTAGCCTCACCGAGGGCTTCTGACTGGAGGACGTCCCTTCAGCATCCTTGACCGTCCTCTTTATTCTCCACGAGCTTGAATTTGAACCAGTAGGAGGAGAATAGTTGACGTCCACGTACGCACGAACTTTTCTCGTCCCTTTTTCCTTCTCACCAGCCTTGACGTTGTCATCCCCTATTTGATGGATTTTAATTGCACAATTACCCTTGACAGCTCCTGCATCTTTTTTATCTGTACCAGCAACAAGGAAAACAGACGAATTCTCCTCCTTTTTGCTCTCAGTCTGAGGCGGAGGGTTCACAATAGCAGCACAAAATTCCAAATTTTCATCTGGAGTGTCAATATGAGGGTCAGTAGAGGAAAGGGCATTACAAGGTTGAGCTTGCATGGGAGCCCTTCGAGACTTAGACTGATGGAAAATTAATTCCTCGTCTCCTACCTGAAATGTTAGTGTCTTACCCCCGACATCCATCACTGCACGAGCAGTGAATAAAAACGGTCTCCCTAAAATAATAGGGGTGTGAGTGTCCTCGAGAATATCTAGCACTACAAAATCAACGGGAATAAAGAATCTCCCGATTTTAACAGGTATGTCCTCTATGACACCTAATGGCCATGATATACTACGGTCGGCCATCTGAACAGTCATGTTCGTGCAATTAAATTTAGTCAAACCAAGTCTCTTAGCAAGAGATAAAGGTAAGACGCTCACGCTAGCACCAAGATCGCATAGTGCGTTATCAATCAAATGGGTACCTATGTGACATGGAATCGAGAAACTACCCGGGTCTGACTGTTTAGGAGGTAACTTATTTTGAACTAGGGCAGTCCCTACCTCGGTCAAAGCTACCGTCTCATGATCATTAATATGCCTCTTACGTGATAAAATTTCTTTCATAAATTTTAAATAAGAGTGCACCTGTGTCAGCAAGTCGGCGAATGTAACAGTGACCTGTAAGCTTTTCAGGAGCTCGACAAATTTACCGAACTGTTGATTGGCCTTCCTGTTCTGTAATCGCCTCGGGAAGGGCACTGTAATAGGTATCTCGAGCCCTTTGTTTCTCTCTTCCAACGTATTAGCTGGATCAAGATCCTTATCACTCGATCAAAACTTTTTTCCTCTCGAAGGAGTCCTTCCTGGTGAAATATCACTCGATCGAGCACTAGCAGACTCTCGATCGAGGTCTCCAATATCAGCAGTGTTCGATCGAGCAAAATTACCACTCAATCGAATAGATTCTTCATCAATATCACTCGATCGAGCTGTTTGCACCTCTCGATCGACCTGTTCATTATCCAATTCACTCGATCGAGTAAGAATTCCTTTCGATCGAGTCCTTTCTTCATCAGTTTTACTCGATCGACCCCCTGAAACTAGTCGATCGAGTATTTTCTTCATGGTTAACTCCTTTTTCAGCAACAAATGTCTGTTCATCGTCATTTACATCCTTCCTCGGGTCTGAATTACTCCTGTCAACAGGTAATTTCGGTTCTTCATATGAATGACCGCTTCTCAAGTTAATTAAATTCACCGTCTCGTACGGATTCTTCTCGGATTGAGACGGCAAATGACCCTGCTTCCTCGTGGACTGGTTCGTGGCTAACTGAGCAACTTGAGTTTCAAGTGACTTGATGGATGCTTCTTTCTGTTGGTCACTTAACTGCCATTGCTTTGTCAACGACTGCAACATTGTCTTTAACTCAGCTAACTTACTTACCCCACCTGAAGATGATGCGCCTTGATTTGGTGGAGGAAAGGAAGGAGGCTTTTGGAAGCCTTGTTGAGCTTTATGAGGAGGGACATATGGCTGCTGCTGCTGCAGTGGAGGAGTGGGATTGAGCACATTTTGACTTGTCCACCTTAAATTGGGATGGATAGCCCCTTGATTGTTGTAATAAGAACCCCCTCCTTGCCTGTATTGTTGGAAAGCAAGGACTTGTTCTTTCTCAGTAAGACAGTCAATAGCAGTATGACCGTCATCTCCCCCACATCTCTCACAAATGACAGCTCCAATCTATCAAAACAGGCATTCATGGCTTCCAGCTGCGCCACAACTGCCTTATCAACTGAATGGACTTTTCGAATACCATCCCATGGGTTCCCATATTCAGCACAATGGGTCGCCATATTCTCAATAATGCCTCATCCCTTATCTTCGTCAATAATTTTCTGAAATCTTCCATTGGATGAGGCGTCCAGAATAGCTCTATGGTCATCGTACAACCCATTATAAAATTGGTTACACAAAAACCATTGATCAAAACCGTGATGAGGAAGAGACCTCACCAATTTCTTGAACCGACACCAAGCTTAATAGAATGTCTCGTCAGGTGCTTGCTTGAAACTCGTAATCTTCCCCCTCAACTGATTAGTGCGCCGCGGAGGGAAGTATCTTTTGTAGAAGGCAAGTGCAAGAGTCTCCCAGTTGGTGATTCCAGCAGCTGTGCGGTCAAGATCAGTCAACCACTCACGGGCTGAGTCAGTCAAAGAAAAAGGAAACAACACCTTCTTTATCTTGTCTTGAGTTACTCCCTTTATAGCGGGAATAGTAGAGCAGTAATCAGTAAAGACCTCCATATGCTTCCTTGGGTCTTCACCTGCCACACTCCTATACAAATTTCTCTCCACCAGATTTATGTAAGACGGTCTGATATCAAAGGTGTTACCGTCCTCAGTCTAGAGGTTGAAACCCTTGGGAATAGAAGATGCTTTAGGCTCCGAGTGACTTGCAATATTCGGCATCTTTACTGGTTGGTTGGCAGAAATGAGATTATCTTCTTCTAAAGATTGATCTTCTACAAAAAGAAAATGTTGTAGCTCGGGTTCGAAAGTACTCAAGTCTTCCTTTCGAAGTTCTCTTTACAGACGGAGTCTATGCCTAAACAGTCTCTCTGGCTCAGAATCAGCTGAAACAAACTCCGACCTGTTTGACCTGGACATACACAACACTGAAAAAGATAAATAAGAACTGTCTCAAGGAATAAAAATTCCCTGAGACGGATAAAAATAAACGAAAACTAGAACAAATAAGGCTATTGCCTCCCCGACAACGGCGCCAAAATTTGACAGGCTAGTCGTGTACCTACCAAAAATAACAAACTAGCACTAACTAATATAGCTAGGAAAGTCGGATCGATCTCAACAGGGAGGCAAGATATCTGTTAAAGGTCCGTCTATTTGGTCACAAAATTGGAGTTTGAATTTGGTTTTCTAAACTAAAAACGCTTAAGGGAAAGAGCAATAAAGGCAAGAAAATGTAATAAAGATGATCAACAAAGGGAGAACATGTCGGGATTTCGGTTCACTACGGTAGTCTAATGACTCAACTGCAAATAGTCTAGATAAATTTCTGTGAGACGGATACTGGAAAGGTCCTTCCGGTCCACTTTCTATCCTAGATTTCCACTAACTTAACTTCCGTCCTCGTCAGGGTAGTCTACTATTCATACCAGGTCTATTTAGTCCAATCTTCCGATCCAGGAATAAATTTAACCAGATTAAAGGGTAACTTAGAAGCGTGCACTAAACTAAGTCGGTATTATAATTAAATTGCCATGGGTAATGATTCTCACAAATAAGTCATCTAGCCTATTCGCTACATCGTCACAATTCTACCATAGATCCCCTAATCCCAACATGAATGAATTTAGCTACTCTTTCTATTAATGTTGTCAATATTAATAATGATGAAATAACTAACAATAGACATGATGAAATAATAATAAAATTGGATAAATAAAACTTAAGAGAAGAACAAGTAATTAAAGCAATAAATGATGAAATTAAGATTAAAAGGAGAAAGAGATTACAATCACGAGAATTCCGGTGTAAAGAACGAACGAGATCCAAGCAAAATAATCCGAAAGCAAAGTTACAGTAGAAAAGTTTAGGGAAAGAGAAAGCTGCGTAGTAGAGTAATTAAGAGTAAAAGGTAGTGTAAAAAGTTTAACCGATACTAATGACCTAATCACACGATGCTTAAATAGAAAATAACAAAGTCCAAAACTAAAATAAGCAACACG
Organism: Silene latifolia; assembly: GCF_048544455.1. Classification (NCBI taxonomy): domain Eukaryota; kingdom Viridiplantae; phylum Streptophyta; class Magnoliopsida; order Caryophyllales; family Caryophyllaceae; genus Silene; species Silene latifolia. Next base: position 94,793,709 of record NC_133538.1, on the reverse strand, counting down.
GGTTAATTAAGGCCCGTGTAAACTCCAATCCTCTCGATCGAGTAGTTTAGAACCACTCGATCGAGGACTTCAGCAGATAAACCTCTCGATAGAGCACAAATGTTACTCGATCGAGGAAAGCCTCAAAACAGCACTTCGATCGAGTAAAATAAATTACTCGATCGACCTCCTCAGCACGTGAAACCACTCGATCGACCAAGAAAAGCATTCGATCGAGTGTTCTTCCTCCAAAAACAGCTTCAACTTGTTGCCGACTGCTTCGTTGACCATTCCTTCATGCATCCCAATGCAGTATCTCGCTCTAAAATTCCCGTCTCCTCAAAATGCATGCAAAACAGGACGAAAAGGGTAGGATTCCACTACTTTCTTGTTCATTCCTACAAAACAGACAAAACGAACCAAAGTAGCCATTTCGGGGCATAATGCAATATAAAACGGTACAAAAGTACATGGAAATACGTGCAAAATAAGGCTAAAAAGACTATATAAAATGCACGTATCAGTATCACTAAGTATTTTGGGAAAACTACTCGAAGGATGATGAGTGGTGATGATGTTAAGAAGGTAACTGTATAAATACTGTATTTGAACTAACGTAATTTATAACTATATATGCTGACATTAATTTCTACTACACAGCTACGGAAAATAGTAAGGTTGATGGTGAGAATGTTGGAAACTGGGGAAAAGCCATCAGAAAAAGAGTTGGATATGGTTCAAGAAGTCATAAAGGAAGCAGAGGAGGAGGAGGAGGAGGAGGAGGTAATAATATTTATGTCTTATATACAGTGTGTTATATGATTTGGTAAATCAGTACGTGTTATATGGACAAGTGTAAATATATAGAAGGAAGCCGAGGATAACATGGCAAGGGAGAAGGAAATGGGAAAGGAGACTGAGGTGGGAGCCGATGATCGATATCAGGCAGTTGAAGAGAAAGAGAATACTAGGAAGGCCGTGACACAGAATGAAGTGGAGGTAGTTGATGATCTGTTGTTCTTCTCAACACCGAAAAAGGTAATAGTTGCTAGTTTATAATTATTCATATCATACACGTTTTTTACTTATGAAATTTGTTAAAGGTAGTGAATGTATGTGTACTAATTGATTAAAGCTGACGTGAAGGGCGATTGCAAGGTGGCTTGTCATCTGTCCTATTTACAGGGGAAACAGAAAGTTTTTGTTGCGAGGGGAAACGTGTTTAATTAAGACCGGCTTCGGCAAGTTAAGGTTCATGGTATACCCCTTCGTCACAATTGCAGAAAAGTGGAAGTGTCCCAATTATATAAAGACGAGTATGAGGAAGTAAAAGTACCATATCCTAATGAGGAGGTCACTTATTTGAAAGAAGCCCTAAGCTCTTATCTGCAATGGCCTGACAACCTCATCAATGTTGTCATCCCCGAGGTACCTATATGCAGACGTTAATTATTACTCGTTCTTTAAATATATTAGGGTACGAATATTAACATATCGTAAGTACTTTAATCTTTACATTTACAGAAGTTAAGCAAAGCCATGATGGCAGCTTAAGCAATTACTACTAGGTCAACGAAAGTTGTTGCAGTCAAGCCTGCTTATGATTCTTATTATGAATCATGTGAATATAAGAAAAAAATGAAAACTGCTTCGCTCAATACTTTGCACAACCTGGTTGTAAAGAGGTCACCTACAGGGGATGTAGTTATGATTAACATTGAAAAGGAAATTATGGGCGCAGCTGATATTGCCATACTGGACCCGAAGCAACTGATGGAATTTGTCGACCTTGACAATTTAGATGTTGTTCACATTTTGATTTGGATGAAGTAAGGTTTATTAATAAAATTATTTAGTCATTTCCATTTACGAATAATGATGTTTGTTTAAATTATCAATTACAATAACAATCTTCTTTCCATGTGGCGTAATAGGTACCTCAATAATCAGTTCGCTGAGTGGAAGGTCCCAATTCATGCCTACGGATTCTTGAGTCCTAAGGCGTTCTCTGTGCACATAATTTCATACGAAGAACAAATTAATAGTATCGCTCGTCGGTTGATGTCGACCAAAAAACTATGTCTTTCCCCCTACAATATGAATATGTATGTATATTTGATTATTATAATGAATCACGGTTCTATAAATTTATTATTAACATGTTTAAATGCGTGTAAATGAACTAACAGTTTAATGTCCCAAATTGAATAGGAAGCATTGGGTGCTACTGGCAATCCAAGTGGAAATAAAAACTGTGTACTGGATTGACTCTCGCGAAGGCAAATCCTCAGACAGTTGTGTAAGGATGATAACTGAGTAAGCTTTCAACCTTCAATAATGTCATTTGTTATTGTATGACTTGAACTATATATATGCAAATAATAATGGCATGTGTGTATATTTATGAATTAGTGTTTTTGAAGCAAAAAAAAAAAAGATTATGTCACTTGGGAAATATGAAAGCAACAATGTTCCCAATTTCATCACGCCATTAGTAAGTGTATTCTTAATAATTACTCGTATCATTTAATTAATGTTTATCTGAGAGGTTGGTTATCTAATTCAGCTGATTTGTGTGTGATTTATATAATGGTTTCGTAAAGCACCAGACGACAAACAATACGCGTTTTACATTTGTCAGTCCATGTGGAAGGTTATCAACGGAAAACTGTCTACCATTCCGATGCGGGTTAATGTGATTTAAAAACTATTTCAGACATAAATTGAGTTCAATTATGTATACTTCCATGTATTATATCTATTTTGATTATGTATATTTTGAATTCTAGTTTCCACTAATACTCAACAAGGCCCGAGAATATTCGCCAGAGGACATCAATCAGATGAGAAATATGTGGGCCAGTTATGTTATTTCGTTAGCGGAGTCTCAATAGTTTGCTCATGCTTTATGTACGTGTAAGTGTGTGTGCGCGTGTGTTTTTGTGTGTGTGTGTGTGTGTGCGTGCGTGTGTGTGTGTGTGTGTGTGCGCGTGTGTGTGTGTGTGTGTGTGTGTGTGTGTGTGTGTGTGTGTGTGTGTGTGTGTGTGTGCGTGTGTGTGTGTGTGTGTATGTGTGTGTGTGTGTGTGTGTGTATAGAGCCATTGTGTATTGGCTTCTTTTGTTTTTTGAGGAAGTTGTGTTTTGGCTTTGGATCATCCTGTTTGTACTGTTTTGAAACTGGGTTTAATTGATCACGATGTGTAATATTTTGATGCAGGATTGAGTTTTTGCAATGCACGGCTGCTGCAATGCTATTTTCAGCAAAGAAATTAAAAATAGCATTCAAAGAACTACAAACAATTCTTTGAAAAAATAGCATTTCAAAGAAATTTGCTAGAACAAGCTAAAATCATTTTTTATTTAAAAAAATAATTATAAAAAATAACGGTTAAAAACAACCTGTTGCAAACAATTATTTGACAACGATTTTATTTCGATAAATAAACGTTGACATCTTTTCCCTCCCATTTAAACCGCCAAAAATATAAGATAACGAACGATAACCGTTGTCGAGTTCAAAACGTTAACAACGGTTTATTTAAGAAGAACTGTTGTTAAAGTTTCATCAATAAAAATAGATAATGGTTAAATACCGTTGTCAATTGATAAATATAACAACGGTTTAGCACGCAATAAAACCGTTGTTAAATTTTGACATTTAATCAAATAAGATAACGAAATTAACCGTTATCATATATAATATTTAACAACGATTTTGGAACCACTAAACCAATGTCAATAGGAAACTAGGACAATCGGTTTACAACCGTTATTAATATTTAATAACGGTTTCTTAAAAGTATATTCGTTGCCATAAACATATTTAACAACAGTTTTATAACAGTTCTTGAGTTGTGATAACGGTATAATAGATCCGTTATTGATGTTATATAACGGTCGCGTGTTTGTATACAACCGTGGTATATATTTAACAACAGTCGTTGCAATAACGGTTCCGTGTTTTTATTTAATAACGGTAATTGCATTATCTGACCATTATTGAAGGTTTTATTTGGCGTAGTGGATGATTAGATCAGCCCGAGGTAGTTTTAAGAGACCGAACTCTGATGGTCTTGGCTGCTCAATAAACTGTGGCAAGGTAGATACAACTCTTGTTGTCGTGTCCAAAGTTATGAGGGCTAACAACAGATATACACGTGATATGCCAAACAAGAAGAAACAAGTTGTTGATTATTGTTTCTTGGATGATTACTATCTTACAAATGAGTATGTTCTTTTCTCCAAAGTCAATGAGAAATAAGTTGTTGATTATTTTAATACTGTATTGAGTTATTGTATTATACAAATTCAATTATTCTATCTTTTTTACAAATTCAGTCACTGTAACATTACAACTCTATTATTGTATTACATTACCCTAGTTATTGTATTAGGAAACTCAGTTATTGTATCTAGTAGTGACTTATTTTATATTTTTTTTTACAAATGAAAACTCAGTTATTTTTTTAATATTACTAAGATTTTTTTACTCCTTTGCAGTGAACTTTTGTTTTCTGCGGGAAATGCTATCTTGGATAGGTCTGATATTCTTTCTGCAAAGCTTGAAAATTACACTGAGTTGCGCATAATAGCCGCCTGGTCAGTTGTCTTGAATTTCATGGAGGTTAAAGAGAAAGAAGCGCCGATGATGATGTTCTTTGGGACACAATATATAGTATTATCTGTTTTTCATTGTGCAGTTTATTATAGAATATTTTATCATTGATCTTCGAATTTTTTTCACTTTGATGGTATTTATAGGGAATCTTTGAAGACATGCTAGACCAAGGAAGGGATATTGATGCCACATCTAACAGCCAGAAAGACAAGGTTGTGCGATTTTGGAACTATTTTTTAGGTGAAAACGTTGTAAACTCTGATATTGATGTGGACCTTGTCTTCATCCCGTTGTCCTTAGATAAGCACTACTTTTATGTTTGTGAGAACTTTATGAACAAGACGGTTGATTTCCTGGACCATACGTTGTATGAAGATTGGGAAAAATCTGATTTTTACAGACTTGCAAAGATTGCAGTACGTTTTTCTAAATCCTAACTATATACAATTTATTAATTATTCTAATTTCAAAACAGAATTATTGTATTGTTGTAACACAATTATTGTATTGTTTTAAACCAGTTATTGTATACTCGTATTTTCTAATCCTTTTTTTGTTTGTACATGCTGTAGGTTTATTATTTTTCTGACTTTTTGGATACAAGGAAAACAGTAAAAGAAGGGATTCTCATTAACACATTTACATTTGTGAATGTTTATTTTGAATGGAAAACGAATTACAAGACTGATAAGGAATCGGGATTTTTTTTACCATGTTTCACATGCTCACATATGAAGAGAAGCACGAGAACGGATTGTATTCAGTTAAGAAAAAAGTTGAGAGGATTCCTATATGGATTGCGATGGTGGCTATTTTGTTGATGTCGGATGTCAACGAGTCAAGAGCGACTCTTTTGGAACAAGTGGAAATTTTGCGGAAGAGCATATTGGAAGTAAAGAAAGGTCTTTTAAAAGATAGAAGAGTGGGCACGAAAAGGTTTAAAACAACATCCGTTAAAGGTTCTTCTCGGCGAAAAGCATAAAAGAGCAACAATTGTAGATGGATTTCTCGAATAATGTAATGTTAGATAGCTGTTATTGATTGATTGAACAATTTTTCAGATAGCTGTTTTTGTAATGCCTATCAGCTGTTATTGTAATAGTTCTAGACAGTTATTCAAATTATCGAATTATCAAAATGCAATTACTTTAAATCTCTCACACAGTTGATTATTGTAAAGCTCTCACGCAGTTATTCAAATTATCAAAATGCAATTATTTTAAATTAGTTAGCTCAAATAGCAAAAGTTTAAGACAAGGCACACGTTTATCGCCAAAATTTTCAGATAGTTATTCACTTATAATTGTAAAGCATAACATTGATTATTGTAAAGCTCTCATGCAATTATTGTAAATTATAGTTTTTGTAAAGCATAACCTTCATTATTGTAAAGCATAACCTTCATTATTGTAAATTATAGTTTTTGTGAATTATAGTTTTTTGTAAAATTGTGGTTATTGTAAAGCATAACCTTGATTATTGTAAAGTTCTCACGTGATTATTGTAATAGTGCAAGGTATTAAATGAACAAAATCACAACAATTGCAAAATAAATTCAAAATCAATTATTGTAAAGTATAACCTTGGTTATTGTAAAACTCTAACACAATTATTGTAATTATGCGGTTATTGTAAAGTATAACCTTGACTATTGTAAAGCTATTCACACAACTATTGTAATATTGCAAGGTATTCCATGAACAAAATCACAACTAAGAAACATTGACTACAAATTTATCAGAGAATTATAGTAAAGTAATTTTACTATTATCAATTAGTGTGATGTATCATATTCATATTCCATTTTCATCTTCTTATTCATCTTTATCCTCCATTTCATCTTCCTCTTCATCTTCTTCCTCCAAAGCATGCTCAATAAATGGATTTGGACAGTTTCTCTAGTCATGGTTTCCCATTTGTTTGCAGTTATTACATAGCCTCTTCGGTTTGCTTGCCTTCTCAATTGCCTTATCCTTGTTTGATTTCATTCTCTTGTAACTTCCTTTGTTTTTTGCAATCTTTGGCGGAAGAACAGTAATATTTGATTTTGCTGAACAACCTAAGAGCATTTCCAGTTCTTGTTCCTTTGTAAAGCTCTCTTTTGTTGGATTTATTTTATCTCGGAATTGTAAAAGCATCAAACTTAGTTCCTTAATTTGGGTTTGAGGCATCGAGTTAAGAACACTTATTATTGCATAAAACTCAGACCATACTCTTGATAATTCCAACTTTCTCAAATCAGTGGGATCGTAGTCTTGCAATAACTTTCCATCCAGTCCATACAAAGGCTTTCTATAAGATTTCTTTGTCCAATTACTTTCGGTGTACTGCTCCGGTATGCTATGCAATCCTTTTCCTGATATAATCCATATAATGTGTTTACAAAGTATTCCTTTACTCTCAAACATCTTGCACGTACATGTTGTTTCCTTTGATTCGTTATTGTGAGCAACCTGCATTACAGTGTAGTTATTACAAAAAGCAAACATAGTTATTATATAGTTCAACATGAATTATTTTATTCAGAATAGCAATGAACACCAAGGTAGAAGTCCATTAGTTTTTTTAATGTCAAAACACAGTTATTGTATTCTTTTATCACAGTTATTGTATTTTAAAGTCAAAAGACATTTACGTTTATAAAATGGAATAACCTGAAATATTCTATGTTTCCTGTAGGCATCTTCAACACTTATAATGTCCATGTTTCCTTACTCAAAAAATCCCCTAACGGCATACAAACAGGGAGCCGCATGCACTTGCTCTTGGAACTCATAGAAAACAGTATGTGTGTAGATTTTAGAGGCATGTTTCTCAATCATTGTCTTAGAGGAAACCTGTGGCAACGTGTTGTCACTTGCAGCATCAGGAAATCTCTGATTATAGCGTTGTTGTTCCATTGCACTCTGAAAACGCAACCAAAATTGAACAAGTGTGCCATCTAAGCTCTCAAATCTTTTGAAATAACGGTTTTGACTATCTGATCTTTGTGTTATTTTCAAAAGACAGCCCAACGACAAATCCCTAAAGAAAGAAGGTATCCATTTGTGCCTTTTGCCATACATGTATGTCAACCAAGTATTATCATTCAACTCAAAGTCATTAACCACTTGAGACCATTTTTCTTCAAACTTAATTGGTTCCAAGTCAGTATCCCAAACAACTGCACATATTCGCTCAACAAAGTCAGTTTCCTTACAAATCAGTGTCTCAACTTTATCGGTAAGTTTTTTCATTATATGCGACATGCAGTAGCGATGTCTTGCATTCTTGAATACAGAACGCACCCCAAGTTTAATTGCTGGATCTTGATCAGTAAGAATGCACTGAGGTTCCTTGTTGCCCATATAATCAAGGAACTTCTTAAACACCCAAATGAATGACCCATCGTTCTCATGAGCGACAAGTGCAGCAGCAAAAGTCACCAACTTTTTGTGGTTGCCAACACCAGTGAATGGGGCGAAGGCCATGTGGTACTTGTTAGTACCATAAGTAGGATCAAAGGTGATGGTGTCCCAAATAAAAGGAATAATTCATTCTTGCCTGTGTATCGATCTGCCCAAAAGATTCTAGCCAAACACTTATCCTCATCAACTTCATAAGCAAAGTAAAAGCCATCTTGTGACTCAGAGAGCCCCTTCAAATAATCGAGGATCATGTCAGCATCCTTGTCACCTATATAACATTTAATATTTCTTTTGAAGTTCTTTAATTCCGTGAAAGATGCACCGAGGTTTGCATACCCATTGGATTGTTCCGCCAGAATTCTAAATGTCTTGGTAGCACCGATGTTGAGTTTACAATTGTTAACAATTGTCTGCTTAATGTAAAGGTTAAGTGTTCTTAAATTTTTCTAGAATTCCCATTCTTTGAGTGAGCAGAGTCTGTAATTATGACCTTCATAAAACGTATCAATAGATACCCTATTAGCTCCTTATGGTCATTCAATACAGCACAAAACCGTATTTTTGCTTTACAACCAAATCTTGTTATTTTTGTTTTCTTTGGCTCTACAGATCTTTTCCTCTTCTTTTTCTCTTATGTGTTTTCAAATTCAACAGCAGGTTTGAGTATTTTGCGATCCTCTTTGAATCCATGTCTGTTGCAGACCATTGATTTTTTGTCTATCAGACCATCACGGAATCTTGTTTGTGTGTACTTTCTTGGTATGAAACCACAAGCCACAGCATATAAATTGTATAACTCTATTGCCTCCTCCAACTTTAAAAACATTAACCCCAGAGCAGGCTTGAAACCATTTTCTACCATCCTACTCCACTCCTCATTACCACCTGGAGTATATCCCAATCCAAGATTATGGATAGTATTTTCTCCTGTTTCGGACACAACTGTAGGTGTAGACAAAGTTGTTGCATTGGTATTATTAATTTCAATGCCTGGAAACATTAAAACATTAAACTGTTATGCTATTATTAATTTCAATATCTTAGATTCTATACAAAACAAAACAATACAATCTCTACAGCAGCAGTTATTTTAATGTTATAATGCAGTTATTGTATTATACAAATCCAATTATTCAATCAGAGAGGGGAGCTTTTACTGAGATTGGTAGCCTAGTCCACCACAATGCACACACAGTTATTTTAATGTAATAGTAAACTTATTTCATTATTAAATATTAGTTATTGTAAGGATATTTTTGCCAGATCCTATAAAATAGTCTTTATTATGAAAAAAATAATCTCTGCTGCAGCAATTATTTTAATGTTATAATACAGTTATTGTATTATAGAAATCCAATTATTCTATCAGAAAGGGATGCGTTTTTACTGAATTAGTAGCCTAGTTCACCACAATGCACTCATAGTTATTTTAATGTAATAGTAAAGTTATTTTATTATTAACTAGTTGTTTATTGTAAGTATATATGCAAAATGCTATAAAATAGTCATTATGATGGATAAAAACAATCTCTGCTGCTGCAGTTATTTTAAAACAGTAATGCAATTATTGTATTATACGAATCCAGTTATTCTATCAGAAAAAGGAGGTTTTTTTACTGAAATTGGTAGTCAAGTCCAGCATAATGCACCACAGCTATTTTAATGTAATAGTAAAGTTATTTTAATACTGTAATTCAGTTATTGTATTATACTAATCCAGTTATTCAAATACTAGATATTGAACAATATCAAGAATGAAATCTACATGCAATTATTGTGATATTATGTAGTAGTTATTATAACAACTTTCTAAACAACAAAATGAGTAACAGTATGAAAATAATCAATATAATCAGCAAAGTTTCACAAAACTTAACAATCTAATAACAACAGTTATTATATCAGCATTATTTCACAAATTTATACCTGAATTCATCGATATTTGATTATCAGCAATATTATCAAGCAGAGTAAGAGTTTGATCGTCTAAATTCACCATCGTTGAAGCTGAAAATTACGGGAAAAACACCTAAATCATGTCAGAATTTGTTATTTGATTCAAATACTGAAGTTATTCGATTATTAAATAAGAAATCGGAAGAAATATTAATACCTTCGTTTGGATTTGAAGAATTAGGGTTTTCGGAGAGAAAATTTGATGAACAAATTGTTAGTTTCAATTGAATTAATCGAAATAGTGAATGAATTTTTTGTAAAATTGTGGATCTACAAAAAAAAGTGAAGAATCGATGAATTGTTGATCAAAATTGAGACGTTTTTGCGCGATTTGATGATAAAAAAAAAAGAGTGTTTGTTTTGATCAAGAGTAGAGAGAGAAAGGCGGAGAAAGAGAGAGAAACGGAATTATCGGTGTGTTTGTTCCAAATAATTGCTCAATGGGTTTTGGTAGGTCATTTGTTTATATACGCGGGGAAAACTCGCGAAAAGTGGCAAACTCACCGGATCTTGGATATATATATATATATATATATATATATATATATATACTCCCTCCTATTCTTAATAACCCTTCCCTTTCATGGAGGGCACGGGAATTAAGGGAGGGGAGTATTATATGGTAAAGTATTGTAGTGGGTAGGAGATTGGAGAGATGGAAGGTATTGTGTGATTAAAAGAAGTATTGTTGTGGGGAAGGTGATTAAAATAAGATAAAGTATGAGTAATGTGGGGTATTGTTGTGGGGTGAGTGATTAAAATAAGTATAAAAGTTTGTCAAATAAGGAAATAGGGAGAGTATTGTGAATAGACGAAAAAAGAAATAGGGAGAGTTATTTAGAATAGGAGGAGGATATATATATATATATATATATATATATATATATATATATATATATATATATATATATATATATATATATAGAGAGAGAGAGAGAGAGAGAGAGAGAGAGAGAGAGAGAGAGAGAGAGAGAGAGACAGAGACAGAGAGATGAGTTCTAGTAAGTCCCTTACATCCATTAAGTCCCTAAGTTCTTATAAGGGCCTTTGGATGATGGAGATGGAGGGATGATATTATATCTCAATGAAATGCCACAAATGAATCTCCCTAATCTCCCACCCTAATTATTCATAATCTCCTCCTTATTCTAATCCCTTTTCTTTACTCACTCCCTCACTAATCATTAATCTCTTTCTCAGTTCTCTCATTCTCTCTCATTTTTCTCTAAACAAAAAAAAAACAAAAGAAATCAAAAACCAAACAAAAGAAATCAAAAACCAAAAGAAATCATAGATAAAACCTCCCCCTTCCTCCCTCCGTCCTTCCTCCTCCTTCCTCTCGCCTTCTGCAGCCCCGACACACCACTACCATCCTCACGCACCACCACCTTCTCCTATTTTTTTTCCCAGATTTGCCCCACGAAGCCCCACACCACCGAAGTAGAACCACCACGACTTCCCTCCGTCGACGACCACCACTTACCGTCTCGCCTCATCTTACCAACCGTCACACCGTCTCACCACTGTCCTACTTCCGCCATCACCACCACCACGACTCTTCTCCCTCCCGCACCTCCTTAGATCTGGTTTTAATTCAGTTCTTTTTTTAAAAAAAAAAAATTCTGATCTTTTTTTTAAAAAAAAAAAATTTGATCTCGTTTTTATTTCAAATCTTGTATTCTTTTAATTTTTGAGATCTCGTTTTAACTTTTAAGATCTCGTTTTCTTTTGTCGGCAATTTTAGAGCCATAAATTGGCTAGTCGCGGTTGTTGCTGTTTGTAAGCGGTTTTGGTGGCGGTGGTGCGTGGTGGGGGCTGCTGGCGTGGGTGTTGGGTGGGGCTGGTGGTTTATATGTGTGGTGGTGGTTTGTTGTTGGTTTTTGTGTGTGGTGGTGGTTGGGTTTTTTTTGGATGTTTTTTTTTTCAGATCTCATTTATTTTGCTTTTGGTTATTTTAATTTTTCATATCTAATTTTCAGGCTTATTTTTAGACCGCCTTTATTTTTAAGATCTACTTTTATTTTTTATTTATATTTTTCTCATATCTCCTGTTTTTTCTCAGATCTCGTCGTTCAAGTTACATACCTTGTAATACCCCGTTATTTGACGAAATTTATATTTACGATTTGAGCGTTCTCAATAATTAATTATGACATTTATAATTAATATTTACGATTTCTAATTAATAATCGTGAATTATACGGGAATAAATAATAAATAATGGATGAGTCGGGACTGGAAGCATTGAGCCGTGTGCTACTCAAGTAACATTAGTAGTAATAATAATCGTAGTTGTATAATAATAATAATAATAATAATATGATATTTACATATTTCCTAATTGGTTTCCTTATAACCTTAACCTACCAATATAAATAGATGGTAAACCTCAACAATAGTCTTTATTATTAATCAAATCCGAAAATAATTTATAATAGAGAGAGCGAGGGAGATCTAGGAGGAGAAAAGCAAAGGAATTTATCGTCTTTTATTTGCCTCGAGGTAAGTTTTATAACAATTCCTCATAACTAACATACTCATCTTATAACTCCTATAACTCTTACATTGAACCACCACCAGATTTGCTATTACCGTGACCCTTGCCATGGACCACCGTGAGACTTTGCTGACCACCTTTGACCACCAGGGAGCATGGGTGAAGGGAGTTTCAGGCGGGTTTTTGGGTGGTTATCACCCTTGTGACTTGGCTAGACCGTGACTGTTGATGCGTGTCCTTAATATGATGTTTTACTCCCTATTTTACACGCATTTCAGAGCTCATTTGTGTAGTTTAAGCTACTATTTTCCCTATTTCCGTCAACTTTTGTGTTTTTGTGTAATATTGCAGAAATGTGAAGAATCCCGCGGAAATCGAGCCGAATCCGTCCCCGAGTACTTGGCGTATTATTTGACATGAAGTATTTACTCAAGAAATGAACTTGGCGCGCGTTTCAAGGCCTGGAAATAGATTTATTGAGAATTTAGAAGCGGACTACCAGCTACAGTGGTCTATAGACTTACCTACGTGGTCTATAGAATATCAGAATGTTGAGCAAAAGTCTGCAGGAAAGAGAGCGGTCGATCGACTGGTCTCAGTGGTCGATCGACCACCCCACGACTCTACACGCAAGATTTAATTAGAATTCCGAAGCCCATTGTAATTAGGTTTTAGGAATAAAGTTACGGATGACTATCTATATAACGTAACTCCTCCCTACTGCAGAGGATCATCGAATTAATTAGGGTTTAAAAACACAGAAGTTGAACTTTTGAATATTTCATTAGCTTAGATTATTCTTTCGTCAATAAAGTTTTCTTTTGCATTGGGTTTTTCTTTTCTCTTCAATCCTTTACGGTATTTCTCTATTCCATTATTCAGTTTCGTTGCTTTTATTCATTCATAGATTAGAATAGCTAGTTTAGATTTCCCAAAGCCAAATTATCGTTTCATGATAGTTATTTATTTAGTTAATTTAAGTATGAATTCGTTTGCTTTATTAGTTAATTTTATTGCTGTTATTATCACCATCATGAGTAGCTAAATCCTTCATGCTAAGATGTAGGGGATCTGTAGGTTAGACGGCTTTGACGTAGGTGACCTTTTGTCAGGCTCCGGTCGATCGACTGACATACATGGTCGATCGACCAGAGCGTGTTAGATTTGCTTCGACTTAATTAATTTAATTGCTATATTTGACGAATCGAGTGCACGCGACTAGTTGAATGCTTAGGAATTGACCGACCCGACAAGATCGAAATATGGGGAGGAAAATAGACTACTTAATTAAGACGACTAAATTAATAAGATCGAGAGATAAGTTAATTTAGATTTTGAGTTTCATTAATCAAGAACGAAAGTTAGTATTAGTGAGATGAGGGACCCGTAGCTTAGGCCGAAAGGTTGCTACCTGTTAAATTGGACCGAGAGGACAGTTTACCTAGAGTTACTGCCGTCGAAACTACAGTGAACCGACCGTCTTAGCATCCTTTTAATATTTGATTTCATCCAGTTTCTTTTATCACTCATTTATTTACTTTAGTTTAGCTTTAATTTGATTGCCTTTAGTTGTTGAACTATTCAAATCAAACCCCCTCACAATTGCTAGTTTAGACTAAAATTAGACAACTATTAATTGCATCGCCTCTCTGTGGTTCGACCCTGACTGCCACTATCTATAGTAGTAGTTTGGATTATAAATTTATCTTTGGTACTCTACGACGGTATCAACTGTAACACCCCCATACTCTGAGTACCTTACCAGGACCACTCAGGTATAAGAACGTTACCATCTCGGTTTCCCGAGGCAATGATAATCAAATGACAATAACGAAACATAATTTAAATAGTAATAAAGTTTAAGTGATTACAATTCCAAAACCAAACTGATAAAAATACGGTACATGTTCTCCAAAAACCAAATGTATAAAACTACTAAAATACGACAGCAGAAGACTCTAATCAGCTCGTGGTGACACATCCCAGTTAGCCCCAAATGCCTCTAATCAAACCTGCTCAACAACTGCTCACCATCCCTGAATGGATCACCACAGTTTTACAAAACAAAGACGGGGTTAGTACTAATTACACAACATAAATCACAATAAAACAAGTACCAAATAGCTCAATCGTCACATCCAATCCCAACTCCAAAATCAATCTCCTCATAACTGACTACACGCTAAAGTGTGTAGCCCTGCCAGAGTACCCATCACAACAGGTACTCCACACCTCCAGTGGGGGACCGCAACCGTTCCCACCTAAACCCCGCTCATCTCCATCGAGCGATAAACCCAAGTCCATTAATGTGCACATCCCTTATATGGCGGGTTCCACAGAAGGCGAATCATGGGCGTGAAGCCACTCCCGCAAGTGACTCCACTCAGCCAGGGACGCGCCCCTAAGAACACAGACAGATAACAGTTATCACAACACAAAACCATCAACCGTCTGAATCAATGAATAATACGAAATCACAACCGTCTGAATCAATCAACAATCACTAACTACAGCACAATCACCACACATATCATGTAACTAATACTAAGTAGGGAAAACCCTACCTGGAATGTAACACAAACATCAGACGATCTAGCAGCTGTCTCAAAATCGTTCTTCTACGAATCCTCCTCCTATTCACATAATTATACAATCACTACTAGGACAACAAATCATAAAAACCCCCCAATTCCCAAAATTAGGGTTTAAACAAAGTCAACAAAATGCTATAAAAATGGTACGTGGATCTTACCCTTGACGCCAGGATTACTATGATGCAAAGAACAACGAAATCCAACCTCTCTAACTCCGGGATTTGTCAATAAAGCGGAATAACAAAGCAACATACTTGAGAACTCTCTTAAACAGTGAATTAGGTTTTAGCAAAAGTGTTTTAGGAAGATGACGAACTTATAATATATTAATCCGCTTTATTAGCAAAACCCGTCAATTAACACCCGTAACCCGACTTACTCGATCGAGTAAGTCTCGTACTCGATCGAGTGCCAAGGCTACTTGATCGAGTACCCTACAGGCAGAACACTGTTTCGTAAATCAAAACACCCTTACTCAACAGAGTAAGGCCCACTCGATAGAGTACCCAGAGACTCATAAAACCGTAGTATTACAGTGACCCACAGAGGCGGCGCTACTGGTGGGACCACCGTGGATCAGTGGAGACCACGGTGGTGGCCACTAGTGGTGTGAGGTGGTTGTGGTTTGGTGAATACCGTGAATTACCTTGTTGTCGATGCCATGGGTGTTGTGCTAAGGCACTATGGGATTGGCCGTGACTGATTGTGTCGGGTCGGTAATTGTCATGGCTAGGGTGGCAGCCAGAGTTGTAGGTGGTGGCTGGTGGTGGCTGTTGCTAGGGTTTGTGGGTGAATGGGTGGGGGTGTTGGTGTGTCGTGTTATGTTGTGTTGCTGTATTCAGGCTGTTGTTGTTGTTGTTTCTGCCGGCTACTATTGAGGTGGTTGCAGGAGGTGTCGGGTGAAGGTAGTTCTGGTAAGGGAGGCCACCGTGGATGGCTGGTCCACGGTGGAGGCTGTGCAAGGAGAGGCTGCCGAGAAGGGTTGTTAGGTGTGTATGTGTGTCTTAAGTGTTAAGCCGTGTATGGGTGAGTTTATGAGTTAGTTTTATGAATTAATTTTAGTTATGTAATACCCGATCATTATGGGACCCTACTTGGACCTTGGGACGCGTAAGAGAACCTTTAGACCCGATAAGAGATCACTTAGGAGGGAAGGATAGCCTTACATTAGACCCAGACGAGACCAAGTGGAGCTGCAGCGGACCGAGTGGGTCCACTCGGTGGAGTGAAGAGTATACTCGACCGAGTGAGTCCACTCGACCGAGTAAGGAATATACTCGATCGAGTGAGTCCACTCGACCGAGTGGACTCGGCACTCGGTCGAGTGACGCTGTTCAGAACACGACATTTAAACCCTTTCTTCCCTAACCTAAAATCATTTCTATCTTTCTCCTTATCTCTCCAAACACTCTCCTTTCTCTCTAAATCCTCACAAACAACTACTACTTGGGATTCAAGCTTGGATTAGAAGATTCCCCACCTTCCTCTTCATCTCCTTCACCTAGTAGGTAAAGATCTACCCATTTCTAGTCTTTTAAACCCTAACTTTTGGAGGAATTCGTTATGGGTAATTAATTAGTAATTAGTATGTGTAATAGGGGTAATTAAGGGGTAATAATAAAAGGTTTTGTAGTATATGTTAGTATAGGATGTATTGTGATTGTTATTATATGATTTGTATAGGATGAGACGGTTCCTTGAGACGGTTTCGGTCCGGATCCGAGTAGCATGAGGAGATTGCTAAAAGGTAGGTTAATCGTACTCGGTTTAAATAATGTGGTGTTGTTTATGTTGATGTAGTAATCAGTCTCACATAATTAGGACATTTGTGTAGATACCCGTATCCGTCGATATTGGAATTTATAGAGAACCCGACAAACACCCGATAATGATAGGACACATGTATTCTTTAGTTGTCATTGTCATTATTTGGGCTCGTTTTAAGATGTAGAATGAGCGTTGTCGACGAAATATTTTTTTAATTTAAATGATATTTAAATTAAATGTTTTTTTAAAGTGAATTCATTTTATTGTTTCAATTTGATTTTATTTTCCTAAATTTATTTTATTGAAAATAAAATATATTTTTGATTTGAAAAATCATTCTTTAGTTAATTGATTTGAAAAATCAATTTAAATCGTTTTATAAACCGTATTTGAAGAACTCCATTTTTACAACGGTTTTATACGCGATTTTGAGCTCGTTTTCAGCTCGATTTGAGCACGGTTTTCGAAGCAAACTCAAGCCAACTCTTGACCCATAACCCAGCCCATCACTCACCCTCATAACCAGGCCCTAACCTCTTCCACAAACCCGTCCTAAACACTCCCCAAACAGCCAGCACAACCAACCCTTTCCCTTACCCGTGTTCAGCATTGCCAAGCCCCAAACTTGCTCCAAAGACCACTTAAACCCGTGCCCATTTACCCTAATCCATACCCTAGTATACTACCCATATTACCCTAGCTTAACCACCAAGAAACACCCCTCCTAAACCCTACACGAGCTCACGAAAGCTGCTGGACAGCAGCAGCGAAACAGAGCAGCCCGACTGCTTGTTGCTCTCTTTTACCCTACTTTAACTCCCTATAAATACCTCCCCTCTGCCATACTTTCATTCCTCTAAGTTCTCCATACATACTACCGTGACTCACCAGCATTAATCTCCAAAAACAAACCCTAATTGCCTCTCAAAACTCTCGACAAAACCAAGACATCCAAACTGAGAAACAGTTTGTGTCTCTCTCGAAATACCATTCGTTTCCCCTTCAAATCTCCATTAAAATTCGAGTTTCTTGTTCCTAATTAACCATATAACATCCATCTACATCTTAGATAAATATTCACGAGCCAAATTGACCATGAGAGTACACGAATCCCCTCGAAAAACAGAGTGTCATACACTCTGTTTTCAGGGCTTTTCCTGTCTGTCCAGTTCTGTTTGTGCTCATTTTTCGTGCCCAATAACTCAGAACGAGCGTGGTTTGTTTTAAGATATTTATTCTAATCTCTTTCTAGTTTTCAAAACATCTTTTAAATCTAATTTTCACCCTGAAACGAGTGAGAAATTGCAGTTTGAAAGTTGCTGTCCAGATTTGCAAAAAAACGTGTTGTTGCTTTGTTCCTTCGTCGACGACGGCCTCTCGAGATAAAATCTACGATCGATTACGACCCAAGACGGTGTCAACGATACATGTAGGTTGAGGGTGCATCAAATCCTCATCTTATTCCTTCTATTTCGTTTCTTTTATGTTTGTTTTATAGTTTGTTTTGTATTTTGTTTATCGTTATGCATCGTTTGATTTTGTTAACTATGAAACTAGTTCAGTTTGAGTACGAGTTAAAGTACCACCATGAACACCCGCGTTGACTTGAGTCGGGAAAGAAATCCGCCACATCGGTCGGTCGTATCCCCCTTCTCATTTACATATCCTTGTGTTCAAGGTAGGACATTAATAAAACAAATTATAACTTTGTCCCTCGCTTTTGACCCCTCGCTTGTTTCGTTCAATTCGACCTGCCCTAGGACCCTTCTCATGTTAGTTCGACCTCTGATTGTTAACATATGACTCTTTTAGACGGCATTAGATCATTTTATCAACCTAATTAGACATGTTAGGTGGCATCGACATAGCCTTAAAAATCGATTAACAATTCTATAACCTAATTGAATACATCTCTCCTTTCACATGATTTCTCGCTAGTATAAGAGTGCATGATTAGCACCTTCTTATTAACACTCGACGAGTTAATTTAATTAGCGAACTTGACCTATTTTGACCCTTTTGGCCGTGTAGAGCACTCGGTTTTAGGCGAAGCCTTCTGACCTCTTTTATCATCGATTTCTAATGTATATCCCATATCGATTTGCAACTCTATCTAACCTAATGAACCTAACCTAGGAACTAGGGTGGCCATGGCTTGGCCGTGGGTGTGGCCGTGTCTTTTGTCTTTCTTGCTTCTTCTTTATATCATTTGTTCATCGTTGTTTCGTATTCTGTAGTTACCTTTTGTTTATCGAGTCGTTTCTTGTAATTCATTTGTAATTAGTTTTCTATTTGGTCGAGTCAAATGATTTACAAAAACCTTAGTCTTATTTGGTTAGATAGTTGTGCTCCAATTCATGTAAGAGCGTAGTAAATCGCATGTTGTTTAAAACAACGTGGCCCGATTTATGCTAATGCAAGCTTTGGTGCGTGACCTAATATCTAATTCGATTAGATTAAGTGAAAGCACGCATTACGAGGAGTGACCTAAGGCCGTGAGTTATGTAAACCGTGGGCCACCCCTTTGTGCACGTTTTCCTAGGTCGAATGGCCATGTGTCGTGTATGGTGTAGTATATAGCAATTGTATTTATATCGAGTTGTATCTCTAATTTCTCGTTGTGTCGGCATGAAATGTTTGGTTGTAATAGGGTAGATCCCAACGGCTCCCCCATTCCCATCAAGCCTTGTTTTCTTTGTTTTGTATGTTGTTAGATCAATCAACCCACATGCTAAATTACAACTTTGACAAAGTTAGTTTAGTTGCATCTAAAACGACATAGAAATTGTTGTCACATGTTAGGGTTTTAAAACGATGTTTGCATATCATATATCGCAGTAGCTACGACCTTGTTTGAAATCCGATACTTGACTTAGTAGAGGCCGTTATTGACGGGCGGGGTTAGGTGTCCTTATGGGCTTCCTAACACGTACCCTCACCCCTTACTCAAGATCTATGGTTTGTGGATCCGTCTAAATACCATTGGATTACGAGAGTCATTCTAATAGAGTGATATAGGGTACAAGTCTTTATCTTTAATCACTCGTAGTCGATTGGCTTTATGCTTTTCGATGAAAGGTGTAAAGTTGACTTGAACGGTTCCAAGTTCCCATAAAACTTGGTGGCGATTCTAATTTGTCTTAATTCGATTCGAAAGAACCTCGAGTCGATTATGCCTAGTGTGGATCCCGCGGACGCAGTTCCCGCGGGCGTTGTCCACAGTTTGGTGACTCCGCTGGGGATAAGAGGACTAGTTACACTTTTTTTCTAGGGTCTTTTTCTCCGAGGTGAAACTTGAAAAGAAAGTATTGGAAAGTAAAACATTATTCGTAGTAGTGCTACGATTCATGCATAAACCCTTAAGGACTTTCCCGGGCCGTCCCAGCGCTTCTTTGTGACGCGTGGGGGGCGATGTCCCACTATGCCAGGTGCTTGCACATTGCTTGCTTCCGCTCCGCCTCGTCGTGGTTCTTGAGGGTGGGGATGCTCTTCTAGGTACTCTACCTAAAGGCCCTTGCTCTATTAGACCCAAAAGGATGGAGGGCATAGACCTTCTTGTAGAAGACTTGCCGAGACTTAGAAATATCTATTAACATACATCCTTATAACATGAGAATGACAAGGTGCAAGGTGTTTTTCCCGAGTCTTTTCAAATTTTCCATATCAATTTCAAGACCGAACTTTTGAACAACTTACTTTCAAAATAGCATGGTTTTAAAAACGCGGAATGCTGCCAAAGTAGGACTAGATTTTTTGGCCCAAAATGAGCTTTTATAGCCGGCATGCTGCCCATTTTAAATCTCATTTCCAAATCGATTATTCGTTTTTTTTAAATTCAATCCAAAATGTTTCTCGAACTTTAACCAAGCATGAAATGCGTCAAGTCGTGTCCGAGTCCTGGCCGTGTTAGGCTAGGCGTGTTTTGCCCCAAGTGTCTAGAACACGACCTTGTTGGGTCACCCAAGCTCACCTCTTGGGCTTCGAGTCATGTTGGTCTACCTTTTGGTCTAGGACAGTCCACAGAAACGTCCAAGCTAAGCCATTGTGGACGTTTCGTACGAACCAAAGGACTATGTTGGTCCAATCACGGGTTTAGTCACACCGAGTCCAGTTTAGAATCGAGTTATGATGGTTTGAGTCATGCCGTTTTGTCGAGTCTAAAATGAATCGAGGTCTAAATCCAACCATGAGTCGAACCTTTTGGTTAGTCAGTCTTAAGTCGAGTCTTTGCCTGAGTCAAGTTTGTGTCGTGTCCTTAAGTGTGCAGGGGCTCTTGCATTTGAATATTGACTCAGTTCGGAGTTTTCTTGTAGAAAGGCCGCCAAAAACCCGACTTCAATCAATGGAAGATGCTGTTAACAAACTCACTGAGGCCGTAAACCTCATGAGGGCGAATGGATGTGATCGAATCCAAGCCGGGTGAAGATTCATCTACCCCACCTTTGATCGATCCGAGAAACGGTTCAAGTTCATTGAGGACCGTCTCAAACTCTCCTGGGGAAGAACATCCACTACGAAAATGCTAGGGCCTATGCCCGATTCAGATAAGTTGCCCACAAACATGGTACTCACCGATATCCCAAAGTTTAAGGGCACTGTAAGATCCATCCACCATGTTAAGGCCTATAAGGGGTACTTAGCATCAAGGGAGTACCTGCCGACATGCTCTCAAATTTTCGCTCAATCTCCGGATGAACACCAAGGCGTGGTTCTACAACTCGGACCTTAAGAACTTCCCCACTTTCAAGATATTACGGTGGAGTTCGCAAGCACTATGCTAATAATGTCGAGATTCAAACCAACATAAGAACATTGGAGGTGATGACACAAAAAAAAAAGGCTTTATCGAATTCCTTGCAAGATGGCGCGCTGAAAGCGTGAAATTAGCCAAGAAGCCTGATGAAGTTGAAATGGTAGATAAGTTCGTAAAGAATATACGACCTATTTACCGCAACGCTCTGAAATACCAAAATTTAGGCTATTTCAAAGAATTGATAAGAATCGGGATAAAGGTAGAAGATGATGTCATAAGGGCAGAGGCTGAAAAGCCGAAAGGGTACCAAGGGGCCTCATCGTCTAAGGCCAAGGCCCCAGCAACAACTCATATTGATGAAGCCATCAATCTCTTAGAAGGGCAATCGAAGAAGCCGCAGCGCCAAACACCTAGGGCATTCACCGATATCGGATGCACTTATACATACGCTCTCCAAAGGCTCATAGCCCAAGGAAAGCTGAAGTCTATTGGTCCAACTCCGGATCCACCCACTGAACAACAAGGTAAATGGTATAAACCAAATGCCTATTGTGCCTTTCATCAAGGGAAAGGCCATGATACTGAGAGATGTTATCGACTGAAGCACGAAATTCAAGACATGATTGAGAGTGGAACACTCCCGATCCCAACTGTTAAACCCAATAACATCACCAATCCATTTGGCGATCACTGTAACTTTGTTTCTGCCGAAGACAATGTCGATTATTCCCATCTTATCCGCGTATGTCACTTGAAAGGGGTGTTTATCGGGAAAATATTTGTGGATTGCTTTGAATTCTTGCCAAACCTGAAGAATGAAATTCAAGTCGGGAGTCTTGCTCTAGAATGTACTCCTCTCGTTAACGAAGTTAATAAAAGACAATTCGGTTCACCAACCTTTATCACTGGCGTAGATCCTCAGAGGACTACCTCGGGATGGAGGCAGACCATTAAAGGGATCAAGGACCAGAGCCGAGCATCTAAGCTGACAGCTGAACAAGGGAAAGCTCATGACCAGATTTGAAAATATGAGTCGGGATTTGTTTTCTTATCTTAGTCAAGTCGAGTCTAGAACTTTCTTTTCTTGAATTTGAGTCGTTTGTTCCGCGATGACCTAGGATGTGTCCTAGGAATCGTTCCTTCGAGTCTGTTAAGCATTTCTCATTCCAATAAAAAAGTTGCAGTTTCGTTTCCAAATTTGCCTTGTTTTCAATCCTCAATCATTCTGAAAGCATGATAAAATGCACAACACACTCAAAGGCATCCCTGGGGTAGAAATATGTCATGTTTCAAAAGGTAAGGTACACTAGGATCCCGTGTTTGATTCCTTTACCTATTCCATGTCTGGTGGTAGAAAACCTCCATCTGAACCAATGTTCGTGACAAGCTTTTAGATGATTCTATGACAAACCCGGACTAGCTCCTTGTTTCCCCTATCGATGATGGAAGGCAAGCCTTTTCCCCAACAAAATCATCTCATCTCGAAGAGAGAAGATATCAACCCGTTCTAACAAGGAATTGTTAGTTCTTACCCAAATTAGTTGGCGAAGCCCAATTTTCAAGGTGTATCCATTTATGACTAAGAGAATGAACAGAAGATCATTTTCAAAGAGAGAAAAAGGATGAAAAAGAATGAGAAAAAGAGAAAAAGAGAAAAATTGGAAAAATGAAAAAAAATGAAAAAATGAAAAATGAAAAAAAGATGAAAGAAAAAGAAAAAGAAAAAAAGATGTTGAAGAACGCTTTTGGTTGAGTGTCGAAGTTACGGAAGCCACAATTCAAGTCAAGTACCCATAGTTGAAGTTCAATGGGCGAAGCCCAAAAGTTTAAGTAGTAACCGCTTTACCCTCTAAGTCCGTCCCGAGGCATTTACGAGGGAATAGTTAGGGATTCTGAGAATCAATCAGCTTGTGTTAGTACACCCAAGCCATTAGGATCCAGACATGGAAATTTGAACCCACATCGATTCCCAACCCATTTTGTACTCGGGTTTCATCAAACCTGAGACATCATTTCCAACCATGTTATAAGCCATAGCCCTTGGCCTTAACACCACAAAACGAACCTTTAGAATGATGGCTTACCTTTCAAACCTATTTTTACCAAGCTCCACATCCCAAAAGATCCAAGCCTTTTTGTACCAACCCTAGACACGGGATTTAACAGTACCTTACAGGCTAGAATGGGATACGACATGATACTTTAGGTGAAACCTTCGAGTGTGTACACACAATCAAAATGCCAATTTAATGCACCTTCATCGAACTACGTCGGATTTGATTTCGCTCCACGCGAATACGTAGGAAGTCCTCCAGAATAAAGGATTCAATCCACTCATCAACCAAGTCGTCATCTTGTCGGTTTCTTACGGGTCCTAACCAAGTCCAAATGAAGCCACCTTTGTTTGAGTCGGTCTTAGCCCTCGATGTAGGCTAGGATAAGGATATAGATTCAGATGAGTAGTGTCTAGTCTCGGAATGAGCCTTATCTAACGGTGTAGACAAAGATGCTCAATCAGACAGGTATGGGTTTTTTTTGTGTTGGGAACAGAAAATATAAAAAACCCGCTGAAAAGAAAGAAGGCGTGGAAGAAAATTAGTAAAAGCCCGCTGAAAAGAAAGAAGGCGGTGGCAAGAAATGATGAAAACTCGCTGAAAATAAACGAGGCGAGGAGAAGAGTGACATAATGTTCCCAACAAGAGTGATGTGTGATGTCTAAGTGTTCTCATAAAATCAGTCTGTGTTTAGTGTCTGGGCGAAGCCAACGTTGTTGCTCTGTGAGTTTAATCCACCTTGTCAATGCCAAGTGATCTTGATTCCCATGTGCCCTCGGGAGCACGCCCATACCATACGATATCTCCGTCCCAAGTTCGACGACCTTGTGATTTCCATTTGCCATCTTTTAGCACCAGAATGGCCAATTTACATTTCTACCCCCAACAAGTCAATAATCGAATTAAACCCGGGCACACTTACAGTTTTATTTTCCTTTTTTGTTTTACGGTAGCAGGCTACGCCCACGTTGTTTACGGGTCATACGGAGTGTCTGAGTCGTATTTCATGCTCACCCATCAAGGTTCGATTTCAAAAAATTTCAAATTTTCAAAATTTCAAAATTCTAAAACCTTTTTGCGAAGTGTGGATAGATGATCCAAGTAGTGGAATCTTTGTGGGTCGATGATCCAATCCTTTGAAATTCAAAAATTCAAAATTCAATTTTTGAAGGGCCGATGGCCCAATATTCTAAATGACGAAAAATTCGAAATTCGGGTCGATGACCCAATCATTGAAAATTTTCAAATTCAATTTTCGGGTCGATGACCCAATCTTTTAAATGATCCAATTTTAAGATCGATGATCCAAATGTCCTTATGTGATGATTATTGCTTGTACATTTTCTATGTTTCAAATATATGCTTCAACTGGGGGCTCTAAAGTCTCCGACTTTAGAGCCATCACAAACTGGGGGCTCTGAAGTCGTTGGCTTCAGAGATCATTATCAAGATGTAAAGGATGACATCCACCAAGAATTCAATTCAATACAAGAGTATGAAATGGAAGAATTCCGTAGCTGAAAGCAAATGATGAAAGTGGCGGCAACCTCCTCGGAAAGTCCCGTCCCATTTTGGCACCTGCCAGCAGATGATAAATTTTGGGCAAATGTCAGCAGATTTTTGGACAAATGCCAGCAGATGATAAACTTTGGGCGTGTGTCAGCAGTTGCCGAACTACGACGCGGGTTTGATTCCGTCAGAAACGGATACGTAGGCGCCTAAGGATAAGGCTCAACTCACCATATATGCAGTTTTATGGGTCGACGACCAACGATGAATATTTGACGCAACAGAAGCAAGAGTTAATCCCCGACGAACTTTCAGGTATGATCTCTTCTTATGGCTGGCGAGCTTATATACGCAAGTCTAATGGACTATAAACGACCCGCAGAATCCTCAAGTCGAGAGGGACTTCGGGTATACTTTGACTTTCGCCTTGTCCAAGCCTCAGTCAATGTGGAGGCTCTGTAGATACCCGTATCCGTCGATATTGGAATTTATAGAGAACCCGACAAACACCCGATGATGATAGGACACATGTATTCTTTAGTTGTCATTGTCATTATTTGGGCTCGTTTTACGATGTAGAATGAGCGTTGTCGACGAAATATTTTATTAATTTAAATGATATTTAAATTAAATGTTTTTTTAAAGTGAATTCATTTTATTGTTTCAATTTGAATTTATTTTCCTAAATTTATTTTATTGAAAATAAAATATATTTTTGATTTGAAAAATCATTCTTTAGTTAATTGATTTGAAAAATCAATTTAAATTGTTTTATAAACCGTATTTGAAGAACTCCATTTTTACAACGGTTTTATACGCGATTTTGAGCTCGTTTTCAACTCGATTTGAGCACGGTTTTCGAAGCAAACTCAAGCCAACTCTTGACCCATAACCCAGCCCATCACTCACCCTCATAACCAGGCCCTAACCCCTTCCACAAACCCATCCTAAACACTCCCCAAACAGCCCGCACAACCAACCCTTTCCCTTACCCGTGTTCAGCATTGCCAAGCCCCAAACCCGCTCCAAACACCACTTAAACCCGTGCCCATTAACCCTAATCCATACCCTAGTATCCTACCCATATTAACCTAGCTTAACCACCAAGAAACACCCCTCCTAAACCCTACACGAGCTCACGAAAGCTGCTGGACAGCACCAGCGAAACAGAGCAGCCCGACTGCTTGTTGCTCTCTTTTACCCTACTTTAACTCCCTATAAATACCTCCCCTCTGCCATACTTTCATTCCTCTAAGTTCTCCATACATACTACCATGACTCACCAGCATTAATCTCCAAAAACAAACCCTAATTGCCTCTCAAAACTGTCGACAAAACCGAGACATCCAAACTGAGAAACAGTTTGTGTCTCTCTCGAAATACCATTCGTTTCCCCTTCAAATATCCATTAAAATTCGAGTTTCTTATTCCTAATTAACCATATAACATCCATCTACATATTAGATAAATATTCACGAGCCAAATTGACCTTGAGAGTACACGAATCCCCTCGAAAAACAGAGTGTCATACACTCTGTTTTCGCGGCTTTTCCTGTCTGTCCAGTTCTGTTTGTGCTAGTTTTTCGTGCCCAATAACTCAGAACGAGCGTGGTTTGTTTTAAGATCTTTATTCTACTCTCTTTCTAGTTTTCAAAACATCTTTTAAATCTAATTTTCACCGTGAAACGAGTGAGAAATTGCAGTTTGAAAGTTGCTGTCCAGATTTGCAAAAAAAACGTGTTGTTGCTTTGTTCCTTCGTCGACGACGGCCTCTCGAGATAAAATCTACGATCGATTACGACCCAAGACGGTGTCAACGATACATGTAGATTGAGGGTGCATCAAATCCTCCTCTTATCCCTTTTATTTCGTTTCTTTTATGTTTTGTTTTATAGTTTGTTTTGTATTTTGTTTATCGTTATGCATCGTTTGATTTTGTTAACTATGAAACTAGTTTAGTTTGAGTACGAGTTAAAGTACCACCATGAACACCCGCGTTGACTTGAATTGGGAAAGAAATTCGCCACATCGGTCGGTCGTATCTCCCTTCTCATTTACATATCCTCGCCACTTTGTTCCTCGCTTTTGACCCCTCGCTTGTTTCGTTCAATTCGACCTGCCCTAGGACCCTTCGCATGTTAGTTAGACCTTTGATTGTTAACATATGACTCTTTTAGACGGCATTAGATCATTTTAATAACCTAATTTGACATGTTAGGTGGCATCGACATAGCCTTAAAAATCGATTAACAATTCTATAACCTAATTGAATACATCTCTCCTTTCACATGATTTCTCGCTAGTATAAGAGTGCGTGATTAGCACCTTCTTATTAACACTCGACGTGTTAATTTAATTAGCGAACTTGACCTAATTTGACCCTTTAGGCCGTGTAGAGCACTCGGTTTTAGGCGAAGCCTTCTGACCTCTTTTATCATCGATTTCTAATGTATATCCCATATCGCTTTGCAAATCTATCTAAGCTAATGAACCTAACCTAGGAACTAGGGTGGCCATGGCTTGGCTGTGGGTGTGGCCGTGTCTTTTGTCTTTCTTACTTCTTCTTTATATCATTTGTTCATCGTTGTTTCGTATTCTGTAGTTACCTTTTGTTTATCGAGTCGTTTCTTGTAATTCATTTGTAATTAGTTTTCTATTTGGTCGAGTCAAATGATTTACAAAAACCTTAGTCTTATTTGGTTAGATAGTTGTGCTCCAATTCATGTAAGAGCGTAGTAAATTGCATGTTGTTTAAAACAACGTGGCCCAATTTATGCTAATGCAAGCTTTGGTGCGTGACCTAATATCTAATTGGATGAGATTAAATGAAAGCACGCATTACGAGGAGTGACCTAAGGCCGTGAGTTATGTAAACCGTGGGCCACTCCTTTGTGCACGTTTTCCTAGGTCGAATGGCCATGTGTCGTGTATGGTGTCGTATATAGCAATTGTATTTAGATCGAGTTGTATCTCTAATTTCTCGTTGTGTCGGCATGAAATGTTTGGTTGTAATAGGGTAGATCCCAACGGCTCCCCCATTCCCATCAAGCCTTGTTTGCTTTGTTTTGTATGTTGTTAGATCAATCAACCCACATGCTAAATTACAACTTTGACAAAGTTAGTTTAGTTGCATCTAAAACGACATAGAAATTGTTGTCACATGTTAGGGTTTTAAAACGATGTTTGCATATCATATATCGCAGTAGCTACGAACTTGTTTGAAATCCGATACTTGACTTAGTAGAGGCCGTTATTGACGGGCGGGGTTAGGTGTCCTTATGGGCTTCCTAACACGTACCCTAACCCCTTACTCAAGATCTATGGTTTGTGGATCCGTCTAAATACCATTGGATTATGAGAGTCATTCTAATCGAGGGATATAGGGTACAAGTCTTTATCTTTAATCACTCGTAGTCGATTGGCTTTATGCTTTTCGATGAAAGGTGTAAAGTTGACTTGAACGGTTCCAAGTTCCCATAAAACTTGGTGGCGACTCTAATTTGTCTTAATTCGATTCGAAAAAACCTCGAGTCGAATATGCCTAGTGTGGATCCCGCGGACGCAGTTCCCGCGGGCGTTGTCCACAATTTGCATTATAACATGTTTAGTGATTAATTGCATCATTAAGAGGATGATTATGATATGTTGGGTTGTATTTCATGTATTGGTTATTATTATGTATATGGAGGATGTGTTGTTGTTAAGGAGACGTAAGACAGTTGGGAGACTGTCTTACGCTTGAGTCGCCTCTTGGAGCTTCCCACTCCAAGAGGGATGTGCACATTAATGGCTTGAGTTACGGAGGGACTCGTGTGGTTGAGACACGGCGTCTCGCAGGGGATCTAGTTGGCCTCCGGACCCGGCACGTCTGGGCGTGTCCCGGTACCTGTTTGTGGTGGTTGGTTGATAGTGTGTCATTCATTCTAGTAGTCAAGTTGCATATTCTCATACTTGAGTTGTGTCGCATTTTATTTATTTATTTATTGAAACTGACATTTTTGTGTCTGTGTAAATGTCACCTATTTCCGGGGTGGCCTGTGTCGATCCATATGATATTTTCGATCATATGGGGAGTAGGTTAGGTACAGGTTGCTTGTTGTCACGTGGGAGACGGAACGCACCTTGGAGTTGGAGTCGAGTACTTGGATAGTTGGTAGATAATCTAGATATTAGTCATGAGTTTTATTCTTTCATTCATTCATTTATGATTATGTAATCCACTAAATACTTTATTTATTTAAGTCGTTTCTTAATTGCAACTCCGATTTCACCGCCTCGAGAAACCGAGATGGTAACATCTCCCAATTACCTTGGCTGGGTAAGAAGGGGGGTGTTATAAAGTGGTACTAGAGCGAGGATTTTGGAACCTAAACCAATGAACCAAAATGAACCTAGGTGTGTCTAATAAAATGAACCCGACATGAGTACAATAGGAGATCAGTTTTGGATGAGTAGGTTACCTCATATCAAAACTAGTGCCTATTGTCTCGGTTGGTCACTACGTGGGTGGTTAAGAGTATGGGTGAACGCTATGTGAAAAGTTGTATGGTTGCATGAATATGTGAATTGCGCTAAGTTCTTGTATGATATAGTTATTATCCATGATGTGTGAATGTGTATGGAAGTTGAATGCTAGATTAATATGAGTAGCATGTTTAGAAACGGTTTATATGTGTCGGTATATGATGATGTTGAGTTTTAAATTTTGCACCGTATTAATTAAGTGCATGTTAGTGTATAGTGCATGTTAGTATATCTACCGTGTATGATCGGTGAATTATGTTAGTAGAGTAGTTAGTAGCACTACGATAGCGCGCTAAAGACGGTAAGTTGAACGAAGTATGAACTAACTTGGTTGAGTCACTGATAACCGGTGGACTCCCAAGACTTCTCTGTGTGTTGCAGGGACTTCATCATTTTAATCCGACTCGAAATTTCAAGCCATAAGCAGTCACTCTAACGAGTACGAGTCCACACTCGGCCGAGTACGGTGCACTCGGCCGAGTGGACCCTGACACTCGACCGAGTGGACCTTTTTCCAGAAGCTGGAAACATTCTGGAAAACAGGGGACTCGACCGAGTGAACTCGGCCACTCGACCGAGTGAAAATTCACTCGACCGAGTGAACTCGCCACTCGATCGAGTGGAGTTGGGCAGGGATTTATACGGGTTTAATTCCCTTTCTTTCATTTCTTATTCCCTTCATAGCTTACTTTCACCTCATTTCTTCACCACCAAATTTCCTAAAAGAATCATTCAAGAACTCCATTGTGGTGATTTGTTACTTGGATTAAGCTTTCTACTCAAATTTTCCGTCTCAAATCTCTCCTACTTAACAATGTAAGTAGACCATCCTTCCTCTTGTTTTTCTCCATCTTAATTAGTTAGATCTACACTAATGTGCTCAAAGTTTGTCAATTAGTTTCATGTTTTTACTTAATTCATAGTAATAAATAGCTTTCTACATCATTAATGTTGCTAAAAATCAAATTTTTATGTCAAGATTTTGGTCATCATCAAGGAACACGAAATTACTTGATATTGAACTTATATGTGGATTTTGGTGTTTGTTGTTGTGTCTAATTGGACAACAAAGGCTTAACCTTTGTTGTTATGGATAAATCTTGTTTAGTATGTGAAAATTTGGCCTTAAAATTTCGTCTTAAAATTTCGAATTTTAGACAAGTCATGCCCAAATTGGTAATGCGGTATGAGGTCTCAAAACGAAATTTTTCCGTCTTGAAATTTGGGTGAAACTCTTGAAAACTTCCGAAGTAGCCATGAACAACTTTAATTTTGTCTTAAAAATGGTTTGAGAATGTTGATAAGCTAGGAATTTGATGGATATTATTACACTATAAGGTAAACCAAGAAATTTTCATCTTAAAAATGTTACTAATTTCTCAAAAATTTGACACTAACAATGTCAAAGGCTTCATTTTGTTGCTCACTACGTAGTTAACTTATCCATGAATGTCTTAAATTTCAAGTTTAATGTTTGAGGAAGCTCCACCTTCAAAATTTCCGTCTTAAAGACCTTGAAAGTGTTTAAAATAAGCACTATATTTACCCGGATTTTGATTTTATCAAAACAACTCTTGTCCTAATTTTTCTCCTTGATAATTTACATTGATGTGTAATAACATATAACCTTTCCTACTAGAGTCTCAAATCTCAAAATTTTAAGATTTTCAAAATGAGCGATCATCACATTGGAATTTGGTTCTGAATAAGAATGATGCTCATGTTTAAAGGTTATGCTTGGAGTCCCATGATGTCGGTAATATGGACAATTTTAGTATGGGTTGAAACATAAGAACACTATATGAGAACTTCCTAAGAGGTTAATTATTAAATTGAGGAATTGGGAGAAAATTTCATCCATTCTCAAAGTTAGTTCCAACTCTCATCTTTCCCTACTATGTCTTGTTGTGTGTTTTCTCTTGTAGCATGTCAAGGAACACGAGGAGCAACCGTGGGAGAAACAACCGCCAAAATCAACCCAAACCGACGACACCACCCGCCATTACCCATCCGGGATACCCGGGGTTAGAGTTTGAGAGCGAACCCCATAAGAATACTTTCTTGGCCCTCACCAAAAGACGTATGAACGCCACTAGGTGTGTATCGGAGTGTGCCTTAGAAGCCTTGGGGATAGAGGTGCAAGTGCATGACATTTTTAGTGCACCTGGCACGGAGGGATTATATTATTTGGCGGAAATAAGCTACCGCAACCTTACCTTAGAATTCTTGAGCTTTTTCATCTACAATCCAAAAGACCATATTGTGAGTTTTTGACTCAAGAACACCTCCTTTCACCTATCTAGCGATGTCTTTGCGGAACGATTAGGTGTAGGAAAAAGGTCTACCCTTACTCTTGAAAAGGTGGGGAAGGAAATGAAAGCCACAAAATACATCGACCTTTATACGGGTAACCGACACACCGGCGTTAGTGCCATGAAAATAAACGATGTAGAGCACCCCATTTTGAAAGTTTTCCTCCGCCTGATGACTAACCTTCTTTACGGAAGAAGGCACCCTAGCAAACTCAACTCCTCGAAAGTACTACTTCTAAGTTCCTACCTCAATCCATACTATGAGAGGCGTTTTTACTTTAGCCCCGTGACAATGGTATGCTTAGCATTCGAGAGAATGACCAAGTCCGACAAGTGCTCCTTTTATTGTGGCACCCAAGTGACTAGGCTAGCTAAGAACCTCTTGGGTTATGAGCCAGGGGCAATTGATAGACCCATGAGTACGGAGGTGCCATACTTTGACATTGCCTACATGAGGGGCATTTTTTGGGTTGTGGACAAAAAGGGATACTCATGCAGAGTGAACACGGACCTATACATAAAGCTTCCCGCAACCGGGAGATTGCCCAAAACCTCCCACTTATTCGAATTAGTCCCACCTTGCCCTCCGGCACGGTCCTACCTTGTCCCCGAAAACCTTACTTACACCCTTGATGGTGAAGCAGTGCAAGGGGAACCAACCCCGCAACTCCTTTCCGGCGCTCCTAGGACTTCTCTACATGCCCCATCGTCCTCTTATGTGAACATGCCCTCTCCGCCCTTTGATAGCTCTAGACACTCCACCTACCCCCCCCCCGTCCTCCATGACCCTCCCCGGCACTCCATGCACATGCCGTCTTTCACCGAAGGATATAACCAACCACCACCGGCTTATGATCACCAGTACCCCATGACGGACCTAATTGAGAGAGTGAACAACTCCTTGGTCCTAAGGGACATGCATGTGTTCACCTGCAACCAAGGGATTAGGCCGACCGAACGCCCTAACTTTTGGTTCGGAGATGGAAACACCTTCGGAGTATTCAAGGCCTATGGTATTGGAGTCATAGGATTCCTCACGGTGATGGACACTTGCTTGGTGGGGGCAATGTTTTATATGGAAGGTGTCTCTCATGAGGGTGGGGGCAATGTTTTATATGGAAGCGGGAGTGGAGGAGGAACATCTAGTTGGGCACCAGGACTTACTGAGTATAATGGCCGCTATGTCAACGCAATAGTGGAAGATGCGACGAGGGACACCTCGAGCGATACAAGGAGTGAAGAGTTTAGCACGCGGAGGGAGGAGTCACTGGTGAACAACCAAGGAGCCCTAGTCCGGTAGGTGAAGAAGCTTGGCAAAAGGAGAAAGACCTTTTCATAGTCTTATTTATTTATGTAAACTCGTGTGACCTTACGCCGGTTGAGCCTTGAACGATTTACTTTTATTGTGTTTTAAACTCGTCCATAAGGCCAAAAACTAGTAGATGTTGTGTGGTAGGATGGTGCTATGATCACCATTGAGACTCCTTCGCAAGTATACTCGACCATAGGTAAGCTTAAAGACCATAAATGGCCGGATTTAAGACTACCCTATGACACTCGGACGAGTGCCGTTTTCATTCGACCGAGTGGCGTTCCACTCGACCGAGTGACCCATTTTACTCGACCGAGTGAGCCAAAAACAGACCCTGGGAACCTTCTGTAAAGACCTACACTCGACCGAGTGACACCTCCACTTGACCGAGTAAGTTCCCACTCGACCGAGTGGACTGTTTTAACCATATTTTGATGAATTTGACCCAACATGGATTGAGCACCTTCAATTTATGACCCCACCGGCCTCCCAATAGTTGTGTAATTGTATAAATCATTAACGAATGAATTGAAATGAGTTTTTTTTATGTTAGTAGGTGTCGTTTCGTGTGTTGTGGTATGAAATATGTTTAGTTGATGGATGAAATCTATTATGTTTAGTAAGAATAACAATGATACGGTAATTGGTGAATGTATGTAAGAATTCTATAAGTCTTATGCATGACCGAGTCTTTTGATGACTAGAGTGGGTGGATATGATACGATGATGGATAAGAACACATGTGTGATCATGTGGTTTATGCATAACATGATTTAGTCGGGAATAAGAAATATGGAAGAAATTGAATCACAGTAGATGAGGTATTCGACCATGTTACAATTATCATGTATGGAGTCATCAGCTATACACGTATATCTAGAGTCATGAGTTATGCACGATACGACCAGACCATAACCATGATAGTGGGAATTGAACAGTCATAATTATATGCATATTTATACCTCCCCTTAATTACTTTTGATACGGTTTTCGTGCTAGTTAATGTTAATTACATGCCTTTTATGTTAGAATGTTGTTACTTCCGCTATTTGGTATTTAATGCAAGTATGATGCATTTGAGGAGCAAAGGAATAAAATGAGCATCGCGGAATGGGCATGAAGGAATACACGAAGCTTGGCACGGGAGTCCATAAGAATAAAGGAACAGAAGTTAAGAAGACAACACGAAGAAAAGAGCTGAAGATGAAGAATACTCGATCAAACCTACATAGACTCGATCGAGGAACCTGTGTACTCAATCGAATGCACATAGGCTCGATCGAGGAACCACTAGTTTCCAGAATTTTACGCAATTTCCTTAAGTCGGTTATGTTTTACTATAAATACCTAATTCGTACTCTGTTTATTTACGTCTTATTTTACCTAGTTATGCATAGCTTCTCTAAAAAAACTTTCTTAGAATACTCTTAGATTAGCTTACATTAGTTCTGCTTCAGATCTATCGCTCTTTAATTAAGGTACTTTGTTAATCTTTCTTTAGTTATTATTAATTCAAGTTCTATTTCATTCAATTGTTTTGTTCATCTTATTATGCTTTTAATCATGTTGTTCATTAATCTTATTGTTGTTATTATTATTATTATGAGTAGCTAATTTCATAATCTAGGGTGAAAGGGGATCTAGGTTGTTAGAAAAGGGTTATTAATGAATTGATTGTTAAATTGCTTTTGATTGTTGTTCAATTATTATTTTACATCTAGTTAATTAATTACTTATCAGAATTGGTTAATTAGTCTTACAAACTAGGATTTTCACCGACCGGGTTAAGACTAGTTTAGGCCACGATAATTGAATTAGACCGACTTAATAATAGCAATCGCATGTTAAGTTTAGATCTAAGAAGATAAATTAGAATCGACCGATCATATGACTTTCAACAATATAAATTGCTCAATCAATGAATTAAAACTCACCCTTGGATGACTACCTAGTAAACCCTATCCCTAGAATTTTTTAATATATTTGAATTCGTTTTATTTACATCGCAATTAGTTATTAGAAATCAAACAATCAAACCCTATAGAACTGTTAACTTTAAGACGAACTTAATTAAAAACAAACTAGATTAATTAAACT
Source organism: Silene latifolia (assembly GCF_048544455.1). Classification (NCBI taxonomy): domain Eukaryota; kingdom Viridiplantae; phylum Streptophyta; class Magnoliopsida; order Caryophyllales; family Caryophyllaceae; genus Silene; species Silene latifolia. Next base: position 94,758,330 of record NC_133538.1, on the reverse strand, counting down.
CACCTCCTTGTGGATTCGACCCTTTCTTGCCACTAGCTACCAGTTAGTAGTAATTTAGGATTTGTTTTGATAGGCCAACGACTGAAAATAACCTTATCAAATTTGGCGCCGTTGCGGGGGAGGCAGCAATTTTTCTGATTGTTTTTGTTTATTTTTGTCTTTTGTCTCAGGGAGCATTAGTTCCTTGAGACAGTTTGATATTTATTGTTGTTTTTGTGTATGCCCAGGTATCACAGGTCGGAGATTGTACCTTTTGATCCCGAGCCAGGAGACTTTTTGGTATAGACGAAAATTTCAACGAGAAGTAAGTCAGGTGGAAGACTTGAGTACACTTGACTACGACCGGTTTAGTTTCGCAGAAGATTCGTCCTTTGAAGAGGACGCACTTATTTCTGCACCCGTTACTCCTACAACGTTGACGATGTTGACCTTGGCAAGTCATTCTGAGCCCACCTTTTATTCTATCCCTAAAGGCTTTAAGCTCCCTACCACTGATAAGCCTGGTAGAGCGAAATCTATTTGGAGGAAAAGCTGGAGAGGACCCTGCCAAACACATGGAGCAATTTGTCACATATTGTTGTTCTATTCCTCTGACTGCAGGGGTGACTCAAGATCAAGTCAAACAGGCTCTTTTTCCTTTCTCTCTGAGAGATGATGCAGCTGAATGGCTACGTGACTTCGATATGGAGACCGACGCAATCACTAACTGGACTTCACTAGCTCTTGCATTCTATAAGAGGTATTTTCCACCATAGAAAACTAATGCTCTTAGAAGCCAGATTATGAGTTTTAGGCAAGGTCTTACCGAAGATTTTGATGAAGCCTGGGTTCGTTTCAAACAGCTAGTTCGATCCGTCCCTCATCATGGCTTCTAGATTTGGTTCCTTTGCAACCAGTTTTACAACGGGATATATGACGATCACAGAGCCTTGCTTGATTCCGCTGCCAATGGGAGATTCCAGGATAATACTAATGACGGTAATTCTTGGAAGTTGATTGATCAGATAGCTACTCACACTGCTGAATATGGTAAACCCAGAGGTAGCAAGAGAGGAAGTGGTTCAGATAACACTATTGCAGCACAGCTGGAGGCCTTAACGGCTCAAATAGCCGAATTGAAGACTACTCAGTCTTTGGGTAATAAGCAAGAAATGGTTCATATGGTTCAACAAAAGGTGTCCTATGATAGATGTGGGATAGATGGCCACACTGCGGCCAAGTGTTTGAGTACCATCGAACAAGTTCATGCTTTCCAGTCTTTCAAGCAAGGTACTCCTTATTCTAACTTCTTCCCTGAAAGGAGTCAGAATGTTTTTGCTCAAGCCCCGCCGCAGAATGCTTATATCATTCCTCCTAATCGTGGTAATTAACCACAAGGGAACTTTGTTCGGCAAAATCAAGGAGGTTTTCCACATATGCAAACTCCTCCTCAAGCTCCAAGTAATGAGATGGCAGAGATGAAAGCTCTTTTGCAACAAATTTTGATGATTCAATAAAAGCAAACGGCTTAGATTTCCGAACTAATAGCTCACAACAAGATGTTGGATACCAAAGTTGCTCAAATTGCGGCTCAAAATCCTTCAAAACAGTCCGGCAATCTTCCTCCTCAAGGTAAGCAAGCATATGAGCAAGTTAATGCTATTTCTTTGAGGAGCGGTACTACTTATCAAAGTCCGGAGGTGCCCATTGATGAAGAGGAAGTCCTTTATATGCATCTTAAGGGATTGGGTAATCTCGCGTTGAGTGATGATGAGAAATAAATTTGCAAGGATCAAACATGGGATAAGCGAAAAGACGAAAAATCTAGGAACATCTTGGTTCCTCGATCGAGTAAGCACGGGATTGATCGAGGAACCACCATGCTCGATCGAGTACATCATGGGCTCGATCGAGGCACCCCTCAGTTGACAAATTTCGCGTGTTTCAGCTACGACATTGGAAGAAAATAGGATCTTCGATCAAGTGACTACTGGACACGATCGAGTACACCCTAAAACTAACGATAATGTTTCGAAAGCTACTTCTAAAGCAAAAGTAGCCGAGCCAATTAAAATTCAACTACCTTTTCCACAAAGATTGCAAAAGTCTAAGCTTGAACAAAATTTCGGGAGGTTCATGGAAGTAGTGAAGAATCTTCAAGTGAGTGTGCCATTTACTGAATTGGTCACTCAAGTGATGGCGTATGCTAAATTTTTGAACGAAATTTTGTCCAAGAAGCGGTCTTTTGATGAAGTTGAGACGGTGGCATTCACTCAAGAGTGCGCGGCCGCATTACAAGTTAACTCACCACCGAAGCTAAAGGATCCAGGGAGTTTTTCTATTCCTTGTCATATTGGTAGTATAGCTATTGATAAAGCCCTTTGCGATTTAGGGGCTAGTGTTAGTGTCATGCCGTATTTTATATGAAAAAAGTTAGATATGGGTCAACTACGTGTCACTAATATAACCTTACGAATGGTTAATAGATCTTTAAAGAAGCTTATGGGTGTCTTAGAGGATGTGCCAGTTAGAGTAGGGAAGTATTTCATTCCAGTTGAATTTATCGTTATGGATATGGCTGAGGACTCTCAAGTCCCTATTATTCTAGGTAGACCGTTCCTTCACACTATAGGATCACTCATAGATGTTAGAGATGGCAGTTTGACACTAAGAGTTGGGGATGACACTATTAAATTTGTTATTGATAATGCTTTAAAGCGTCCCCTTTTAGTAGCTCCTTGTTATATGCTTCATGTTGTTGATCCACCTGTTCATGATTCCTTTACTTTATGTTTGGATTGGGATTAATCTGACGCCCCTACTGCTGCGTCATATCCATGGTGCAAGGAAGTCGATGATATTGAGTAATTGATTTATGGAGATGAACCTCCCCCTAAGATGGTTTACTGCTGTGATGGGAATATTGACTTGGAGGCCGAGTTGGATGCCTTGGAAGCAGAAATATTCAGAGAGGAGCCCGTCGGAATTTATGAGATGAAGCAAGATCCTATGCCGGATGAAGCACCCCATATCCTTCCAAATATGATGATTTGCAGAGCAATGAGCATACTTGCTCATATTTTAAATTAGACTTTGAGTTTGATGAGACAGAACTTTATTTATTGCTTAATTTCTTTGCTTGGACTATTTATTGGTGCTACCTATGTCTGTGTATAGCACATGCGCTGCTTTTTGATTTACTATTACGTGCTTTGTGTTATATTAATTGTGCCTTGTATGGGCATTTGTTTTAAATGCAGGAATTTGCTCGCCAGAAGAGTACTCGATCGAGTAAGCATAGGCTCGATCGAGTACCCTTGATCTTTGGGTATAAAATGTAGCCGGATGGTGTGGAATTGCGCGGTTGGTTATTCTCCCCTATTTTTGCACCTGGTTTGGGGGAACTCCTACCCTCTTACATGGTATTCTCTTTCCTTGTACCTTCTTTTGTTGTATTATCTCCATTTATTTTCCATTCCTTTTGTTAGATGTATCTTTTAGGTTGCTGGGAATTTTTGTGTGATTGCTATATTGTAGGCGTCACAATGAGGACATTATGTGACATTTAGGTTTCGGGGAGGAGTCTTTATTTATGTTGTGTGCCTTTAAAAAAAATCCATAAAATAAAATCAAAATACAAAAACATGTTTTTACTTAGTTTTAGGTCGAGCCTTGGTGAATTGAATAACAATGATGTTAAATTGCATTGTTTTTACATTTGAATCCCAATATAGTTGTCCATGTACTTAGTTTTGACCCGTTATCCATGAAAGCAAAGCTCATAACTCGAGTCTTGACCATATTTGACATGCCTTATATTGATTAGATTTGACACAATTATGTTGGTAAACTATTTAAATTTTGAGGTCTATAGAGCTTCCTAGGCCAGGAACATCAATAAACTGGTCTCATTGTCAATTAGGCTTGAGTGTGGTTTCTCCTTGTGGAATGTGTAATATCAAATGCATAAGTGTGACATTGATTTCTTGATACTTTTATTGCTTTCATTTGACTAAGTACATGTGGATAGGCGGTTCTTACCGTTCAAATAAGCCTTACATTACCCTTTGTTTAGCCCGTTTGAACCCTTATAGCCAACTTTAAATTACATCCTCTGAGCTACAATCCTAGAATTTGCCTACCTTATCGGGACAGTCGCAGTTGCTCGTTTATCATGTCTATTTTCCTATTATGGTTAGGTTGGGACTTTTCGTTGTCATGTGGGTATGGCAAAGTACTTTTTAGAAATTGTGTTGTATCCTTGTGTTGGAAAAAGAAAAAATATGAAACAAAAGAAAAAAAAAAGAAAAAAAAAAGAATTCGAAAAAATTGAAAGTGACAAAAGAAGAAGAAAAGAAATTTATTGCTTCATTGTCATTTGTTAAGGATCAAAAGGATGATCGTTAGAGTCTAATGCATATTTGGAGAGTACTTCATTCACTCTCATGTGTTGTAAAGATGAGATAATTTCTCTAGATGGGTTGTATTCATGCTTACTTTTGTCTAGAATTGGTTTTGGTTTAGCGCTGCGACTACCGTCTTAACTCCACATATCCATAACGTGCTTTGGTACAAACCACTTCTATACCATTTGCCCATTTGCCACCCTTATTGTCCTTGATACATGTACTTTTGTCAACATTTTGGATGCATATTAGTTGGGGAAATCTCTATCACATTAGATTGCATGCATATTTCATAAGTTGAGTGAGTGTTTCTATTTCTTTCTATTTTTGCATATAACTCACCCTTACATACTTATGAGTGCATGAGTGAATCCGCGAGAATCCGACTGATTTATCTTGTATGATCGAAAGGTATTTGGCATTTTCTACAGTATGGTGACATGAGACTTGAGCTACGTTTTTTATTACCCATACCTTTGAATTTGTTTTATTGGTACACTTTGGTCATTGCTTTGTTACAATTATGGATAGCTTGGGATTTGTGTGGATGGACAATAGCTATGAGTTATTTGTTCACCATTTGTATGATTGCCTTTTGTATTGTGTGATGCTTTGCTTGAGGACAAGCAAAGAGAAGGTTTGGGGGAGATTGATGAGTCATAATTATATGCATATTTATGCCTACCCTTAATTACTTTTGATAAGGTTTTCGTGCTAGTTAATGTTATTACATGCCTTTTATGTTAGAATGTTGTTACTTCCGCTATTTGGTGTTTAATACAGGTATAATGAATTTGAGGGGTAAAGGAATGAAATGAGCATCGCGGAGTGGGCATGAAGGAATACACGAAGCATGGCACGAGAGTCCATAAGAATAAAGGAAGAGAAGTTAAGAAGACAACGCGAAGAAAAGAGCTGAAGGTGAATAATACTCGATCAAACCTACATAGACTCGATCGAGGAACATGTGTACTCGATCGAGTGAACATAGGCTTGATCGAGGAACCACAAGTTTCAAGAATTTTCCGCAATTTCCGTAAGTCGGTTATGTTTTACTATAATACCCAACTCGTACTCTATGTTTATTTACGTCTTATTTTACCTAGTTACGCATAGCTTCTCTAAAAAAAACTCTATTAGAATACTCTTAGATTAATTTACATTAGTTCTGCTTCGGATCTATTGCTCTTTAATTAAGACACTTTGTTAATCTTTCTTTAGTTATTATTAATTCAAGTTCTGTTTCATTCAATTGTTTTGTTCATCTTATTATGCTTTTAATCATGTTGTTCATTAATCTTATTGTTGTTATTATTATTAGTATGAGTAGCTAATTTCATAATCTAGAGTGAAAGGGGATCTAGGTTGTTAGAAAAGGGTTATTAATGAATTGATTGTTAAATTGCTTTTGATTGTTGTTCAATTATTGTTTTACATCTAGTTAATTAATTACTGATCAGAATTGGTTAATTAGTCTTGCAAACTAGGATTTTCACCGACCGGGTTAAGACTAGTATAGGCCATGATAATTGAATTAGAACGACTTAATAATAGCAATCGCATGTTAAGTTTATATCTAAGAAGACATATTAGAATCGATCGATCATATGACTGTCAACAATATAAATTGATCAATCAATGAATTAAATCGCACCCTTAGATGACTACCTAGTGAACCCGATCCCTATACTCTTTTAATATATTGGAATTCGTTTTATTTACATCGCAATTAGTTATTAGAAATCAAACAATCAAACCCGATAAAACTGTTACCTTTAAGACGATCTTAAATATAAACAAACTAGATTAATTAAACTCGCCTCCCTATGGATTCGACCCTTTCTTACCACTAGCTACCAGTTAGTAGTAATTTAGGATTTATTTTGATAGGCCAACGACTGAAAATAACCTTATCAGGAATGAATGTTAAGCTTCACTTGTACTCTGACCCATGAGTCCGGTCTCATCCAGTTATGGGATATCTTTTGGGATTTTGGCCTAGATATCGTTGATTGTGGATGTGCGGGGAGAGAATACTAAAATTCTTCTAGCGAGAGATCGAGTGGTGAACTTCGGGACGAAGTTCTCTTTTAGGGGGAGTGAATGTAACATTTGGGAATAACAAAGGACATGAGAGCATAAAAGAGCATGTACGGTAAAGAACTATGCGTGAGCACTAGCAAAATAGATGAGTGAATGCTTGAGGAAAATACTTAAGAGTTAGACATGAGACGAATGAGACGTAAGGAAGTTTTAATGAAAAGTGAGCGTGAGGCGAATTTCGAGGACGAAGTTCATCTTAAGGAGGGAAGATTGTAATACCCGGTCATTGTGGGACCCGTACTTGGACCTTGGGACGCGTGAGAGGACCTTTAGACTCGATAAGAGATCACTCAGGAGGGAAGGATAGCCTTAAATTAGACTCAGACTAGACTAAGTGGAGCTGCAGCGGACCAAGTGCGTCCACTCGGTCGATTGAAGAGTATACTCGACTGAGTGACTCCACTCGACCGAGTAAGGTATGTACTCGATCGAGTGAGTCCACTCGACCGAGTGGACTTGGCACTCGGTCGAGTGACGCTGTTCAGAACACGGGATTTAAACACTTTCTTCCCTAACCCTAAAATCATTTCAATCTTTCTCCTTATCTCTCCAAATACTCTCCCTTCTCTTTAAACCCTCACAAACACCTACTATTTGGGATTCAAGCTCGTATTAGAAGATTTCCCACCTTCCTATTCATCTCCTTCAACTAGTACGTAAAGATCTACCCTTTTCTAGTCTTTTAAACCCTAACTTTTGGGGGAATTCGTAATGGGTAATTAATTAGTAATTAGTATGTGTAATAGGGGTAGTTAAGGGGTAATAATAAGGGGTTTTGTAGTATATATTAGTATAGGATGTATTGTGATAGTTATTATATGATTTGTATAAGATGAGACGGTTCCTTGAGACGGTTTCGGTCCGGATCCAAGTAGCTTAAGGAGATTGTTATAAGGTAGGTTAATCCTACTCGGTTTCAATAATGTGGTGTTGTTTATGTTGATATTTTAATTAGTCTCACATGATTAGGGCATTTGCATTATAAAATATTTAGTGGTTAATTACATCACTAAGAGGATGATTATGATATGTTGGATTGTATTTCATGTATTGGTTATTATTATTTATATGGAGGATGTGCTGTTATTAAAGAGACATAAGACGGTTGGGTGACCGTCTCTTGCTTGAGTCACCTCTTGAAGCTTCCAACTTCAAGAAGGATGTGCACATTAATGGTTTGAGTCACGGAGGGACTCGTGTGTGTTAGATTCATTAATCTCATTAATTTACATATTCATATATGAATTAATTTATTTAGTCATGAAATAAATGCAAGATCTTATGCATGCAAACTTAATAAAAGGAGATGAAAAATCGATTTCTCACCATCTTATTTTCGGCCATTTGGGCACCAACAAGATCTCCTTTTTGTTAGTTCTTGAGCTTCCTTATAATGGATGAACAAGGTTCAAATTAGAACATCTCCCAAAAGCATATAGCCAAGGAAATCCCTTAGTAACTTATATTATTATGAACTAGTAATAATATATGTCTTACTTAAAATTTGACACAAAATATTAATTTTGTTCTCCTCTATTTCGGTTAAGAGGAGATGATTATTGTGAGTTTTCTATCTCTAAAATGTTTCACAAAAATGTAGAGAGAATGACAATTTCTTACACTAGAAATTATGTTATGAAAGAGTGAATTATGATGGAGAAAAACACTTAGTTTTTCTCATCAAAAAACCGGTTGGAGGGGGAAGGAGAGGCCAATGCATGGTCTTGTGTTCTTCTTAAGACAAGACTAGACATGCATTGCTAGTCATTAGGCTTAATCATTGTGTTTTCTCTTATTAAAATAATCAACACAATTTATCCACTAATACTCCCTCCAATTTTTTCGGCACATATACATAAAATGGAAGGTCCATTTTATTTTGTCATTTGTCAATTGTGATATATGTGACATGTTACTTGACATGTGAATTTGTAATGTATTTTTAACATATTAAAAATCAACATACTCATAAAATATGTCATATACAAAATCCACTAGTAATTCGTAATCACTTGTACCAAAATGGTTTATCAAATTATAAATTACAACGTCTTGTATTTATAATAAATTATTCATTCAATTTTAATTTCAATTGTTTCGTAAACAATAATTTTATCTAAGTAATAAAACAATTCGATTACTTAGACCGTATCTCATTTAATCAAATTACAATAAGACACGTTAACTTTACTCACAAAATCACCCGTCAATTTTAAGCAATTTAATTAACTCGTATCGGCATACGATTAATTAAATAATCAATTAAGAATATTTCCCTATAGGTATAACCTAAGGGGATCAACTGATCACCACCGTCGCACGACAGTAATGTCAAACTCTAGTCAGCCAATCATTACCGATATGTGTGGACCAGTTGACTGTAAAATATTACATCTCACATGTATTCTTAAAATGAGATTTAAACATGTGATCATCATGATCGATAGTTGTGATCTCATTATTGTCGGAGGACACTTATTCCAATAGTGTGGTTGAGACACGACGTCTGTAAGGGGATCCGGTTGGCTTCCGGACCCGGTACATCTGGGCGTGTCCCGGTACCTGTTTGTGGTTGTTGGTATGTCTAGGCATGTCCTGGTATCAGTGTGGTTGTCGGTATGTCTAGGCGTGTTCCGGTACCGTGGTAGTGGTGGTTGGTTGATAGTGTGTCATTCATGCTAGTAGTCATGTTGCATATTCGCATACTTGAGTCGTGACGCAGTTTATTTATTTATTGAAACTGACGTTTGTGTGTCTGTGTAAATGTCACCCATTTCCGGGGTGGCCTGTGTCGATCCATATGATATTTCCGATCATATGGGGAGCAGGTTAGGTATAGGTTGCTTGGTGTCACGCGAGAGACGGGACGCACCTTGGAGTTGGAGTTAAGTACTTGGATAGTTGGTAGATAATCTAGATAGTAGTAATGAGTTGTATTCTTTCATTCATTCGTTTATGATTATGTAATCCACTAAATACTTTATTTATTTAAGTCTTTTCTTAATTGCAACTACGATTTCACCGTATCGGGAAACCGAGATGGTAACATCTCCCAATTACCTTGGCCGGGTAAGAAGGGGGTGTTACAAGTTATGGGTGGGGATTTGAGTTGCGTTTGAGATGGGTTTTTAAATTAGTACATTACGTAGTAATATAATTGATATAATTAATTTATAATTAGTTTAATTGTGTTGTATAATTAGTTAGTTAGTAATTATAATTATTATAATTGCTAGGTGACGTTTTTATTGAAGAGTGCTATTAGTTGATTAGCTCGGATTGCATAATTAGATATTGCTTGCCAGGTAAGATAACTGCTCAACTCGTCTTTTGTGGAGTTGAATGGATTAATGGATGTGTAAATTATTATTGTTAAATTATTGTTGGTTGTTTATTATGTCTTGTGGAATTATAGTTGGATGTTTATTATTGGATAGGAATATTCATATTGGCATATTATTTTATTGGATATCCTTAGTCTCGGACTGGGACAACATTTAGTTATAAGATATCCTCAGTCTCGGACTGGGACGACATTTGTGTTTATCCCCGGGCCAGAAGTTGGCGAGACGACGGTGTGGTGAAGCCTCGGCCAGGGACCTGGACGACTATATGGTATTGATGGATGATTAGTGGTGGTACTTGTTCCACGTAATTACCTTTGCTATTTTTGTATGTCAATGTTGCATAGTTATTCTACTCAACCGTTTGGTTGACGGTGTATTCAATAAACACCTATGATGAACTAATTGTTGGGGAGCAGATTGACTGACAGGTACTTGAGATTAGCTGACTTGGAAGCACATGAGGATGCGTGAAGATTTCGCCAGTCTACCTAGAAGTCTAGATCACATAGTTTTATTATTCAGTTTATTTAATTCCGCTGCGAGTTGTAATTAAGTTTTATTTTAAGTTTATTTAATATTGGTTAAATTGTAATAAAACCTTTATTCGCTAAATTTTATATAAAGTACTTTGGTTTGTTTTACTTTGTTATTCACTACCTCGGGCAACCGAGATGGTAACCGTTCTATTTTTTTGGGAATGTCTTGCTAAAGGCTCCTCAATCAATGGGGTTGTTACATACCTTCTCATTTCTCATTTCTTTTTTTATTTGTAAATTTTTGTTGACTTAATTATATTTTGAACTTTTCAGATCTATTTGTGAAAACGACTAGAGTTACACTATTTACGACTAAATTTACACCCTGGATGTATTAAAGTTACTATAATTATAAGTTTTATTTTGTGAAAACGACTAGAGTTACACTATTTACGACTAAAGTTACAGCCTTGATATATTAAAGTTACTATAATTCAAATTTTCATTTAAAAATGACTTAAAATTACTAAAGTTACACCGTTATGGACTAAATTTATAGTGGGATTAAAGTTACATAAACTTTGTACTAAAATTACATAATTTCAAAATAGTGAATAAAATTGACTATAATAGTATAAAGTTATTTTTTTTAAAATAGTATCCAAAATGACTTTAAAAGTCTAAAGTTATAACATAGAAGTTTAAAATTCACTCTCAAGGACAAAACTTTCACCTATAAAATTGTAATACCCCGTATTTTGATATTAATAATTTATGTAACTAATAATTAGTTAAAAGCATTTCTAATAATAATTACAAATAAGACGTTAAGTAAAATATAAAATTAATAATCCAAGTCAGGAATTGGGCTTACCTAATAATCGAGTGTTGGGCCGTGTGCCATTGATTAATTGGACCGGAATTTATTATAAGAAGGTATGAGTATAATCGGGATTTGCACCGGGAATTTATAATAGATAATATGGAAATAATAATAATGGAAAAGTAATAATAATTATATTAATTATCCTAATAATTTAATTATTAAAAGAGATGTATGGTAATTCTAATTATGGTAAGAGTAGTAATATATGATAATAATAATAATAATAATAATAATAATAATAATAATAATAATAATAATAATAATAATAATAATAATAATAATAATAATAATAATAATAATAATAATAATAATAATAATAATAATAATAATAATAATAATAATAATAATAATAATAATAATAATAATAATAATAATAATAATAATAATAATAATAATAATAATAATAGTAATAATAATTACCTTAAAGACGGTTTCCTAAAATAATACGGACAAGCCTAAGCCTACTCTATAAAAGGGGAGCAATCTACCATCTTATCTTACTTTTCAATTCTGAAAATTTACATAAAGAGAGAGAGGGAGATTAAGAAACTTTAAGAAAGTATTGGTGACGGAATTAGCAAGCGATAAATAATTCAAGGTAACAACTTCTAATCTCGCTTTTTATTTTCTTATTAAGCTGAATGTTAGACGATCTTAAGGCGCTTAGAAACTGACCCAAACCTTGACGGAATCGGACCAAACTTTGGGAAGTGGTACGTGGGATTGCAAGAGTTGGATTGATTATGGTGGTGGTGTCAGGGAAGGCTTAGGGTGGCGGTGGCAGGCGGGTTTCGAGGGCTGTGGAGGCGGGTTGAAAACAGGGGAGTAGTGGACTTCGACCCTAATAGGACCCTTATTCGGGTTCGCCTTGACCTGGGTAAGGTGGGGTTGGTCTTGGTGTTTGTGTCGACCAGGGTGGAGATGTTGTGGCGGTTGTTGGTGGTGGTTTGTGACGGTGATGGTCGTTTTAGCGTGAAACAGGGGAGGGGGTGTCGATTGTGTTGCTACCGATGTTGGGTAGTTCTGAGGTGGTGTTGGGATGAGTAAGGGCGGTCAATGGTGGCGTGTGGTGGTTGTGCTGGTGGGGTGTCGTGTGGTGTGTTGTTGTGGTGTCGGGTTTTCGATATTAGTAGTGTCGTAGGGTACTTAGGGCGTGGGATTTTAGGGTGCTGGTGGTGTTTTAGCAGGTGGTAGGTCGTTGTAGGGGTTGACCGTGGTGCGAGCTAGGTGGTGGTAGGTTTTAGCGGTGGTGTCGGTGGCTAGGAGTGTCGTAATATGCGGGTTTTGGTAAGGGGTTTGGCGTGGTGTATGACACGGGGTATAAACCGTGTTATGGGTGTTCATGATGATGATATAGAGTCATGACGTAGGATTGTAATGATGACTTGATTTAGTATTTGATTAATGGCGGGATTATGCGTATTATTTAATTAGTTTAATTTCTAAGACGGGTTTTTATGTAAATAATATACGGGAAATAATTAATATAAATGAATTTCATTTGATTAAATTATAATAATGTATCGAATACTTAATAATTAAATTATAATAATTACTTGTCTAGGTGACGGAGTTGTGAGAAGCTATGTTAACTGAATTTCTCTTTACTCGGATTGCTTTTATGATGGGAGTTGCTTGCCAGATAGGGATTATCCTACTCAACTATTTAATTGTGCAATTGTAATTGTTCTTGGAAAATTGTGGTTTCGATTATATGGAGTTGCAATTATGATGTTAGAATTGTAACGAGTATGATGAGAATTTGGATGCTGAGGAGTGGGTGACGGTGATATTATTTTGAAGGGACCGATTTACCGCTAGTCCTTGTGAGTTATTTGTTGAAGGGACCGATAAACCGCTAGTCCTTGATTATTATTTTGAAGGGACCGGTCTGAGCAACCGCTAGTCCTTGTGGCGTTAGTTGATCACTGGCCGCCCCTCGAGTCTCTTCTCTAGTAGGCTCACTACTAGGGATATGTGCACATTCGGAGCTGAGGAAGCGTTAAGATGGAGTTTAGAGGAGTGGTGGTGATTGGAGTATATTGTGGACGGATGAATGTTATGGGTGTTACCACAACCTGTGATTATACTGACGGGGTGGATTTATTAATATTGTGTTAGCACTGTGGGCTCTATCATGCCGTTAATTATGTTGTTTAGTTTATTCCTACTCAACCTCGCGGTTGACTGTGTATTCGTGAACCACTGCGGTGAATCGTTTTATGGGCAGCAGATTTGACAGGTACTAAAGATTAGCTGATTTGGAAGCATTGGGATGAGAGCTCAATGATGCGTGTCTTTTATATAAGGTTTTCACCTCATTTTTACACGCATTTCTGTGCTTTTTATGTAGCATCTGGCTACAAATACCCCCGAATATTCTACTTTGGTCCGTTATTTGTAATTTGCAGGAATTGACCGAAAGGGAGCTAAATCGAGCTTTAATTGTCCCAATTGTATGCATTCATGGAAAATAAGGAGCTTGAGCTTGGAAATCTAACACTTGGAAAACGCGTGAGCTGAGTTCGGGAAGCAATTCAAATCCTGACGTGCCTATATAGCTCGATCGAGTGGTTCACTATTCGATCGAATGCTTTATGTACTCAAGACTGGTCGATCGACCAGTTTAAGGAGCCCATCGAGGAGCTTTTGCAAGAGGTGCTCGATCGAGGGGGTTATTTCCACTCGATCGAGTGGTTTGGTGATGCTTTGTTCGATCGAGTAGATTATTTCTATTCGATCGAGCGGTTTCCTATGTTTTAGCTAATTTCCGCCTAATCATATTATGGGCTTTTGTAATTAGTCCATAAATTAGGTTTTAGGATGAATATTTGGTATAAGATAGAGCAGCAGGACTACGTTAGGGGGCTCTCTCCTTCCTTCGTTTGTTGGATTTTCACTGTATTTCCTTACTACTGTTCTTGGATTTTTGCGCTCTCTTTATCTTTCGTTACTCGAATTGGATTTCGCGATTGGTACTATCATTCTACTTTATTCTAAATTCTATTATTTGCTTGAATTCCCCTCTATTTATCGTTATCATAATAGTTGCCTGATTCAATCTTTGTCAGTTGTTATAATGTTTAATCCCAATTACCTATTTGTTGTCATTGTTAATTCAACGATTATGAGTAGCTAATTTTCTCATGCTGAGACTATAGGGGATCCGTAATATGAAGGGAGAGTAATCGATTTACTAGGTTAATGCTGGTACCGTCTTCGTTGTTTAAATGCTACAATTAATTGTAATTGCCTAATTGAGTCGACGCAGTTAGACCTTTATTCTTAGTGATCCTTGACCTGGACCGAAGGGTTGGAAGAGGTAGACTAGTGGCGAACAATAGAGTATTGCAGTGAGGGCGAAAGTTAAACTGTTTACACTTTAGGGTGAATTAAGGACCGAAAGGTGACGTTCGCTACCCCTTAGACCGTCTTTGCATTGACGACGGGACCTAGATTACTTGACCGGATGATTATGGTGAACCGATTGTCTTATTTGTTCTTCTTTATCTGTTTAATTCCTTCCTTTATTTCTCTTCTCCTTGTTCTCTTTAGTTTAGAAATCACATTTTATAAACCCCCAATTGGTTACTTGACGAACTTAGATTTAGCTGACATTTTCCTACCTCTCTGTGGATTCGACCCGACTTCCCTAGCTATATTAGTTAGAGCCAGTTGGTTATTTTTGACAGGTACGCGACAGTCGTGTCAAATTTTGGCGCCGTTGCCGGGGAGGTGGCGCAAACTTGTTGCTTTAATTAAGTTTGTCCCTCATCTCAAGGAATTCATTCCTTGAGACTGATCTCATTTCGCAAAGTTTTGATGGGTTGCGCAGGTTATCGATTGCTTTGAAAGTTTATTTGCCAAGATGCCTACTATTACGGAGCATAAAGAGCCATGTGGTAGATGTGGCACGGAAGGGCATGACCCTATCTTATGCATGGAAAGTGTTGAGCGCGTTCTTGCCTACCGTAAATACAAGCGGGAGTTCCTTTCTCCCGGTTTGTATGAAGAAATCAAGAATGATTCTACCCCTTCTACGCTAGTACCACAACCGGTCTCTCCTCTCGCAAGAGAAGAAATTGCCGAATTAAAATCCATCATGTTGAGTATGTCAAAGATGTCACGGCAATCAAAACAGATTATATCGAATTGAAAGAACAAGTCGCAGATTAACACTCACGATGCAGACCAAGCCAAGCTTCTTCCAATTTGCGATCCAGTCAGTGCAATGAATTTTCAAAATGACCTTACTCATGAAGAAGACGAGGTTTTGATAGTTGACGATAACTCGGATGATGATTTAGACGAGTTTTTGAAGGAAATACTTGCTGCGTGTGCTGTAACCACTCGATCGAGTGACCTTTCTACTCGATCGAGCAGTTTAACTCACCCTACAACTCGATCGAGTGAAAACGGTGGTCGATCGAGAAGCGCAGAATTCCAAGTTGGTCGATCGAGTGACAATCTTACTCGATCGAGTAACTATGCTGAAGAAATCACTCGATCGAGTGAAAAACAAGGTCGATCGAGTGAAACAGGAAAGGCAATTGGTCGATCGATCGATAAAAGTACTCGATCCAAGACTTTAAGTGGCGGGGATCCTAATTTACTATCTAATACCGCCACCGTGTCATCTTCCCCTGCTGTGGAGACGTCACGCAATGATAAGGGTAAGGAAAAGATTGCGGGGCCACTCATCGCTACCAGGGTACCCTTCCCAAGTCGTCTAAAGGACGCAAAAATCGAGCAGCAGTACGGTAAGTTCGTGGACGTCGTGAAGAACCTCCAGGTAACTGTTCCCTTTTCCGAACTTGTTACTCAGGTACCCACTTACGCTAAGTTTATGAAGGATATTGTGACGTGTAAGAGAAATTTGAGTGAATTTGAGACAATTTCATTTATGGAAGAGTCTAGTAATTTCTTTGTTGAATAAGGCCCCTCCAAAAATGAAAGACCAGGCAGCTTTTCTATTACCCGTGTCATAGGTAATATGGTTATTGATAAGGCCCTTTGCGATTTAGGTGCCGTGTCGTGTCATGCCCCTTCCGTCGCAAGAAATCAAGATGAGTCATTTCAAAGTGACTAATATTACCCTACAGATGGCTGATAGTTCTGTTAGGAGACCCTTAGGTGTCTTAGAGGACGTGCCTGTGAAAATAGGCAAGCTTTATATCCCAGTAGATTTCATTGTTTTGGATATAGCTGAGGACGCTCGGACCCAAATTATCTTAGGAAGACCATTCCTTTGTACAGCTGGGGCTGTTATCGATGTCAGACAAGGGCGTATGACTCTTGCAGTAGGGGATGACGCTATCACATTCAGTTTGCCCAGTACTTTAGCCCACCCAATGATAGAGGACACTTGCTATTCGGTCGATATCATTGACGAGTCTATTTATGACTTCTGGTCGGGTTCTTTTATGAAGGACCCCCTAGAAGATCTTATGCTTTTTGATGAGTGTGCAGATAGCCCAGGCACGACGATGATGACGACTGCGTTGGATTTGCTTGTTGATGATTTAGATGAGCATGAGGGAGAACAGGTGGAACAAATGATTAGCACTCTTTGCTCCATTGAGGTAAAGGTACCGGAACGTAAGCCTCTCCCTTCTCATCTTAAATATGCTTTCGTAGACGATACAGAGCAATATCCAGTCATTGTCAGTGCCAAGCTTAGTGATGATCAACTGACCTCTTTGTTAGCTGTACTTAAGAAAAACAGGAAAGCAATGGGCTATTCACTGGACGATATCACGGGGATTAGTCCCGATATTTGTATGCACAGGATACGGTGGAGGAGGATCACAAACCTTGCAGACAGGTGGTCGGCCACTGTGAACAGGAAGATGTAAGATGTCATGACGGCCGAGGTAATGAAGTCTTTGGATGCGGTATTATTTATTCGTCGGTAATTCTAGATGGGTGAGTCCAGACAGGTGGTCCCGAAGAAAGGAGGGACAACCGTAGTTAAGAATGAGAAGAATGAATTAATACCTACTCGAGTAGTAAAAAGGTTGGCGGATGTGCATAGACTACAGACAGCTGAATGCCGCCACTAAGAAAGATCACTTTCCCCTTCCTTTTATTGATCAAATGGTAGAAAGGTTGGCATCTCATAAATTTTTCTGCTATTTAGACGGGTATTCAGGGTTCTTTCAGATCCCTACCCACCCAGACGATCAAGCTAAGACTACATTTACCTGTCCTAAAGGCGTTTTTGCGTATCGCAGAATGCCTTTTGGTTTGTGCAATGCTCCTGCCACCTTCCAAAGGTGTATGATGGGGATATTTTCAGAATATATTGAGTCTATCATGGAAGTTTTTATGGACGATTTAAGTGTATATGGAAGTGATTTTTCTAACTGTCTGTCTAACCTTGAGAAAGTGTTGCATATTGTATTGAGGTTAATCTTGTCTTTGAATCGGGAGAAGTGCCACTTTATGGTCAACGAGGGAGTTGTCTTAGGGCACTTAGTTTCTGATAGGGGAATAGAAGTTGATAAAGCAAAGATGGGAGTGATTCAGCAATTACCACCTCCTGTTAACATTAAGGGGGTGAGGAGCTTCCTTGGTCACGCCGGCTTTTATCGCCGGTTTATCAAGGATTTCTCCAAAATTGCTAAACCACTTACACAGTTGCTACTTAAGGATGCCCCTTTTGTGTTTATTGATGCTTGTCTTTCTGCTTTCAACAGGTTAAAGCAGGCTTTAGTCTCTGCGCCAATCATACAGCCTCCCAACTGGGACTTGCCGTTTGAGGTCATGTGTGATGCGAGTGACTATGCACTGGGAGCGGTGCTTGGCCAGAGGAAAGAAAAAGCCTTGAATGCTATCTATTATGAGAGCCGAACTCTGGATGAGGCTCAAGTGAAGTACAATACCACTGAGAAGGAGCTGTTAGCTGTAGTTTATGCCTTAGAGAAGTTTCGTACTTATTTAGTTGGGTCAGAAGTCACTGATTTTACCGACCATGCAGCTTTGAGGCATCTCCTTGCTAAGAAGGAGGCCAAACCACGCATCGAGATGGATACTCCTTCGGGAGTTTGATTTGCAGATCGGGATAAGAAAGGAGCCGAGAACGTTGAAGGCGATCACTTGTCGCGATCGATGCGACAAGAAGGGGAAGATTCCCTACCCATTGATGATTCTTTTCCTGACGATACTTTAATTGCTGTTATATCGTCTATTGTTAACCAAGAACCTTGGTATGCAGATATAGCTAACGTTCGTTGTCGTGGCAAGTCTGCTTTGACCTTTCTCATCAGCAAAAGAAGCGTTTTCGTATAACGCTAAGCAAAGATTCCGGGATGATCCTTACTTGTTTAAGGAATGTGCGACGGTCTCTACTGACGGTGTATTCTGCAGTGGGAGACCAAAATATTCCTGGAAGGCTGTCACTCCTCTTCATATGGTGGTCACCACGGTCCATCGCGCACCGTGGCTAAGGTACTTCACCTGGTTTTTCTTGGCCTTCTTTGTTTGACGCTAAGTCTTTTGTTTCACTTGTGACGCTTGCCAACGATCAAGGAACATTTCAAAGAGACATGAGATGCCACAAAACGGCATCCTAGAGGTTGAGGTTTTCGATGTCCGGGGCATTGATTTCCAAGGACTGTTCCCATCCAAGATAAAGGTACATGTGTACATCTTAGTAGTCAGACTATGTGTCAAAATGGGTTGAGGCAATTGCTTCACCCCATTGTGATGCTAAGACCGTGATAAAGATGTTCAAAAAGATCATATTCCCCCGTTTTGGTGTCCCTAGGGTCGTCATTAGTGATGGGGGGATGCATTTCAAAGAAAAGAAACTAACTTCCATACTGTCTAGAGTTGGTGTCCAACACCGGCGTGGTTTGGGGTATCATCCCCAAACTAGTGGTCGTGCATGTGTCTCTAATCGCGAGTTGAAAGAGATCTTGTCTAAGGTAGTTTCTAAATCACGGAAGGACTGGAGTCTTAAGCTAGATGACACATTATGGGCTTATAGAACCGCCTTTAAGACACCAATTGGTGCATCACCTTATAGGCTAGTTTATGGGAAATCGTGTCACTTACCTGTTGAATTGGAATGTAAGGCCTGGTGGGCAATTCGTGAGCTTAATTATGATCCTAAGTTGTGTGGTCAGAATCGTCTTTTGCAGCTAGATGAATTAGAGGAGTTTAGGCTTAATGCCTATGACAGCTCGCGCATTTACAAGGAAAAGACGAAGAGATGGCATGACAAAAGAATCCTACCTCGGGAGTTCCATGTTGGGCAAAAGGTGCTGCTATTTAATGCCCGGCTGAGACTATTTCCTGGCAAGCTGAAGTCCAGATGGAGTGGTCCTTATACGGTGACAGCTGTAACCAAATTTGGATCTGTGGAGCTTGAAGATTCCGAGGGGCGTAGATTCAAGGTGAATGGCCAATATGTGAAGCATTACCACGAGGCGATCAAGGCATAATCGTGTTGAAGTCTTGCGTCGACGAGCTCGACGCGCCGATTAATTAATGCCAGAAAGGTCGTGCGGGACCTCTTAAACCAGCGCTCTCCGGGAGGCAGCCCGAACTGTTTTATTGTACTTCTGTTGAACTATTTAATTTTCTTTAGCTTTAAGTTGAACGTTAGACGCTGTTTTATGAACTTCCCATGCATTTCCTTGCTTTTTTTTTGCGTGTGTTGCAGGTCAAAGGACTCGATCGAATGATATTGTGTTCGATCGAGCACTTTCTAAGGCAGCTTTCACTCGATCGAGTGATAATGTCCTCGATCGACCAGATCCGAACCCACACCTACTCGATCGAGTGGTTTTTCACTCGATCGAGCCCTTCCAATGCACTGGTACACTCGATCGAGCTGTTCCAAGAGCTCGGTCGAGTGGTTTTGACTCCCAGCTGTTGTTTTACGTCTATGGAGCTACTGCTTGACTTTCTTTGACCTCCCATGTTCATGGTCGGTTTGGGGAGGTCCCTCCTTACGACGTTTTGTAAGTTTTCCGAATCCACTTCTCCTTTTCCTTTCAGTTTGCATTTCTTTCCCTATTTTTGGTACAGTGAGGGCATTGTACGGTTTGGTTTGGGGAGGTATGCATCCATATCTGTGTCTGCATGTTTTCTTGCATTTTTGCTTCCATGTTTATTGTTTCCGCATGCATTGTTGTTTGTTTTACTCCAAAAAAAAAAAAAAAAAAAAAAATCATATAAAAATCTAAATTTCAAATTTTTCAAATTTCATGTTTAATTTTGGGTCGGAACGTTTGAACATTGACGCTACTTTGAACCCTTACTTGAGCCCTGCATATTCTTGACATTTAGTTGGCGTGATTATGTGCATAATCTACGAGTTTTTGTTTCCTCCTTATCTGAACGAATAGACTTGATTCATTATGTCGGCAAGCTACATTACATTCTGAGGTTAGAGTTTTTTTAAACTGGTGACATTCATGACCGGTTTCCTTTAGGATGTGAGTAGTACTCTCTTTAAGACATGTAGCATCAATTTGCATAAGCATGAGTCTAGTCTTCTTAATACCTGTATGCATTCGGTCTGTGGATGGTGACACGTGTTAGGAGAGGCAGTCCCCTTTATTTCATTCTACCCATGAGCCTCACATAGCCAAATTGCCTTTTTGTCCTATCAACTACTTTCTATTATACTTCCTACCCTAGCTGAGCTAGTAACGAGTAGTTCTTGGAATGTTTTATTGCAATATGGTTATTTTATCTGATTTCAGAAGATGGTGGAAGAATTGAAGGGAAAGAAAGAAAGAAAAAAAAGAAAAAAAAATGTTGAATTGAAGAAAAAAGAGAACGAAAAAATGCGAAAAAGAAAAGAAAAGAAAAAATGGAAAATGAAGAAAAATCAAAAATGAAAAAGAATGAGAATTGTACAATGATTCACACTCCCATGTCTTATCTATATTTTATGGGGAGTTGACGATTTTTGGTGTTTTGTGAGTTTAGTGCATAATTTTGCACCGTTTTATCTTGCTGTCATGAGTACGAAGTTGGGATGCAGTCTATATTTGGATCCGTTGTTGCTAGCCTGGCTATTAACCCCACATATCCAAATTCATTTTAGCCCCTTCTTACCCATTACCTCACTTACCCAAATGTAAGTCCTCGGCACGTGTCTTGGTCATTAGTATGGTAGGAATGCATATGTACGGTTGTAGAGACTTTATTCATGTTAACTGCATGCATGTTATTATAGGTCGAGTTAGGTGAGTGTCTTATTTCTTCTATCTTTCACATATATACTCACCTTGTGCCTGATTTTGAGTGACGAGCGACCCGTGAGAGTCCGATATCTTTTGAGTCTTGCAAGGTCGACGGTTCAGTAAGTTTGAAACATTAAATTAACTCGTTTGCACTTTTCACTGCCACCTTGTCATGTTATCGCATTAAATTAGTTCTAGTGGATGATTTGTAGCTGATGCGTTGGTCCCGTTCCATTGTTCACCCTTAGTTGTATTCATATTTGCTTGGGGACAAGCAAAGGTTTGGTTTGGGGAGATTTGATGCGTGTCTTTTATATAAGGTTTTCACCTCATTTTTACACGCATTTCTGTGCTTTTTATATAGCATCTGGCTACAAATACCCCCGAATATTCTACTTTGGTCCGTTATTTGTAATTTGCAGGAATTGACCGAAAGGGAGCTAAATCGAGCTTTAACTGTCCCAATTGTATGCATTCATGGAAAATAAGGAGCTTGAGCTTGGAAATCTAACACTTGGAAGACGCGTGAGCTGAGTTCGGGAAGCAATTCAAGTCCTGACGTGCCTATATAGCTCGATCGAGTGGTTCACTATTCGATCGAATGCTTTATGTACTCAAGACTGGTCGATCGACCAGTTTAAGGAGCCCATCGAGGAGCTTTTGCAAGAGGTGCTCGATCGAGGGGGTTATTTCCACTCGATCGAGTGGTTTGGTGATGCTTTATTCGATCGAGTAGATTATTTCTACTCGATCGAGCGGTTTCCTATGTTTTAGCTAATTTCCGCCTAATCATATTATGGGCTTTTGTAATTAGTCCATAGATTAGGTTTTAGGATGAATATTTGGTATAAGATAGAGCAGCAGGACTACGTTAGGGGGCTCTCTCCTTCCTTCGTTCGTTGGATTTTCACTGTATTTCCTTACTACTGTTCTTGGATTTTTGCGCTCTCTTTATCTTTCGTTACTCGGATTGGATTTCGCGATTGGTACTATCATTCTACTTTATTCTAAATTCTATTATTTGCTTGAATTCCCCTCTATTTATCGTTATCATAATAGTTGCCTGATTCAATCTTTGTCAGTTGTTATAATGTTTAATCCCAATTACCTATTTGTTGTCATTGTTAATTCAACGATTATGAGTAGCTAATTTTCTCATCTTTGAGACTATAGGGGATCCGTAATATGAAGGAGAGTAATCGATTTACTAGGTTAATCTTTGGTACCGTCTTCGTTGTTTAAATGCTACAATTAATTGTAATTGCTTAATTGAGTCGACGCAGTTAGACCTTTATTCTTAGTGATCCTTGACCTGGACCGAAGGGTTGGAAGAGGTAGACTAGTGGCGAACAATAGAGTATTGCAGTGAAGGCGAAAGTTAAATTGTTTACACTTTAGGGTGAATTAAGGACCGAAAGGTGACGTTCGCTACCCCTTAGACCGTACTGCATTGACCTGGGACCTAGATTACTTGACCGGATGATTATGGTGAACCGATTGTCTTAGCTGTTCTTCTTTATCTGTTTAATTCCTTCCTTTATTTCTCTTCTCCTTGTTCTCTTTAGTTTAGAAATCACATTTTATAAACCCCCAAGTTGGTTACTTGACGAACTTAGATTTAGCTGACATTTTCCTACCTCTCTGTGGATTCGACCCGACTTCCCTAGCTATATTAGTTAGAGCCAGTTGGTTATTTTTGACAGGTACGCGACAGTCGTGTCACTCAACTTGGAACCTTAGATGAAGTCTAGATCACTTATAATAGTTATATCACTTATTTATTATTTCCGCTGCGAGTTTTATTATTTTATATTAAGTCTTAGTTGATCAAACTTGTAAAACATATGTAATCATTAAAGTTTTAATTTAAAGTACTTTGGTGAGTTGGACTTTGTTATACACTACCTCGGGAAACTGAGATGGTAACAGTCCTATTTATTTGGGAATGTCTAGCTAAAGGCTCCTGAATAAATGGAGGTGTTACAAAAATACTAAAGTTACACAAATTTGGACTAAAGTTACAGTCGGAAAACTCTAAAGTTACATAAAATTGACTTAAAATTATATAAACTAGTTTTCTTGCCCGTGCGTTGCACGGATATTAAAATAATGCATGTGTGATAAATTTCACAATAAAATGGAATATAGACATATAGTACATCGTTCATGTCTAAGACTTTATGTATGCCGCATGACCAACAAATAATTCCCGTTAACATAATATTGACATAAGAATAAAAGAGTGTTTTTTTTTTCTTGAAAATAACACCAATATGAAGTTTTATATATATATATATATATATATATATATATATATATATATATATATATATATATATATATATATATATATATATATATATATATATATATATATATGATACTTTTTTGATAGTTTTTAGAATTTGTTCATTAATACCTGTTTGTTTTTCAATTGGTCAAGGAAAACAATAATATCTACTCTGCATAATCAACTCAGTGATGAAACAAATCTCCTTCTTTCGAATAACAACCATTATTTACTCATTGCTAGATCAAATTGTAATTATGTAAAAACATTTAGAGGTAGTTAGAATGTTATATCTCCGGTCAAACTATAAAAGTACGTTTGAATGTGAACCAAATTCCGACACAATACTACATGGCTAGAGCTGCTTATGCCCCCCTGTCTATAGCAATAGTCTTGGACCCCATATTCTCATTTGAAACAAAATCTTTCACGCAGGGGAGACCCCTATTTTTCTTCCCTATTCACACACATGATCTAAAACAATCTCATCCCTTGAAAGATCGATCATTGTCTCCGAAATCAAATTTATCCAACCAATTGAAAAACTAAACCCCTACTTCTAGAAAAATCCACCATCCAATGGAAACTAACTCTTGCTCTCGACAATGTTGTTTTTTTAGGAAAATAAAACCAATATGAAGTTTATATATATGATACTTGGGACTGAGAGTTTTTAGATTTTGTTCATTAATACCTGTTTGTTTTTCAATTGATCAAGGAAAACAATAATATCTACTTTGCATAATCAACTCAATGATGTAACAAATCTCCTTCTTTAGAATAACAATCATAATTTAATCATTGTTGGGTCAAATGGTAGTTACGTAAAAACATTTACAGGTAGTTAAATGTTATATCTCCCGGTCAAACTATAGACGTACCTTTGAATGTGAACCAAATTCCAACGCAATACTACATGGTTAGGGCTTCTTATGACACCCCCCTCTATAACAATAGTCTTGCCACCATCTTCTCATTTGAAAAAAAAATCCTTCACGCAGACCCCTTTTTTTCTTCCCTATTCACACACATGATCTAAAACAATCTCATCCCTTGAAAGATCGATCCTTGTCTTCGAAAATTCTCTCAAATTTATCCAACCAAGTGAAAAACTAAATCCTACTTTTAGAAAAATCCACAATCCAATGGAAACTAACCCTTGCTCTCGACAATGTTGTTAGAATTAAGATTTTACTTTAATTTGGATTGATGGGGTCAAGATTAAGTTTATCATCAGTATGTTCTTTTGAGGTTTCTTGTTATTATTCATGTTACCTATATGTTTTAATGCAAGCGATATTTTGCTGGTAAATAACCTTATTTATTATCACTATCCTCGTTAAACTCATCACCTTCCACAAATGCACCCTCCCTCCACCCCACTAATTTACCCGCAAAATAAAACATCAGCCACTGTGATTAGTTCGTACTACTTGAAACAACCTCCAATCCACTACCATTATCACTACCTTTCTGCCACGTTTTACATCTAAGAAGTCATAAATCACATTCACCTCCATGAAACACCAATCTTTACTCTAGATGATATGGATCCCCGTCGCCCTTATTGAAGACAATTTATTTCTCCTTTAACAAAGAGAAGTTTAAGAAGCAATCTTCCCTCTTATCTCTCTCTCTCTCTCTCTCTCTCTCTCTCTCTCTCTCTCTCTCTCTCTCTCTCTCTCTCTCTCTTCTTTCCCTTCCTAGTCTTTTTCTCGTCCCCTCCCCTACCTCCATTCCAGATACTCAAACAAAGTGTTTAGGTACTATGTTTGTAAACTGAATAAGTTTGAATATTATATATATATACACGAACTTTGATATTTATTTTATTTTGCATAAATAAATCTTACTACCTCCATCTCATTTTTATTGTCCTTTTTTCTTCAAATTTTTTTATCTCATAATTATTATCCCATTTCTAGATCTAGTAAGGAAAAACTTTAGTCAACCAACTCGTCGCAATTAACCTCATTCCCACTCAAAACAACCTTTAGCCCACTACTTAATCCCTTCGGTTCACATAAAACGGTCTAACATGCAAAACTTTCATCTCTCTCTTGAAAAGTCCATCTAACTAACAGAAAACTAACCGCTACTATCTGAACTTCATCATTTTTACACCCCGTAAAGATTAATTTAAACATGACAAAAAAAATGCAAAAACTTAGGTTTTGTTTGATAACGACAGATTGAACATTTTGGTTTAGCATTTTGAGAGTTTTTACACTATTTAAATAACAAATGAGCTATTTTGAGTGTTGATCATCGACATATTGAAATAGTAGATTGTGGTGTAATTTCATGTTTTACATTATGACCTTGAATTAGTATATTATAAGAAAATAAAAATTGAGTTTTTTTATCTCTGAGGAAATTAAAGATCAAACTTTATCTTTATCATATCTATAATTAATATTCTTCACTTAAAATATATAAATTTAAGCAAGTTCAAATAAGTTAGCTAAAAGTTATAAATCACAAATTGTACGAAAAGTATAATCATTTTTTTTATTAATATGAAATAAATGTCATAAACTTTATGAGAATATTAATGCGGTAGAGAACTATTGAAGAGTTGGCAAGTACATGACCCCCTTTTAGATTTAAATTTTTTCAGTTATTTTTATATTTTTGCTAAAGGTGGTTAAAGCATCGTATTATGCATGACGAATATGTCTCACCCTTCCCCAATTCCTATCTCTCCCTAAATTATAGTGATTATGTGCTCAATTTACAAAAAAAAAAATATAGCATCAACAATAATTAGTTTGCTCCATATAATTAAATAGTACCGTTTTTTATACATGTAAATTTGTCAGAAGAAAAGTTTGAGAGAGACGGTCTTCACTATGTTAGGGAAAGACTACTTTTACCCTTTTATGTTTTTTTCATGACTTTTTTTAATGTTGATCGTTGCTTGAATTGAATCTTAACTTTATACATATTTATATAATAAGTGTATCTAATTTACCTTCAAGCCTCATTCAAATCTATTTTATTACTCGTGGTACCATTTTTACTTTAAATTGTAAAAAAATCGCACAATAAAGTTTTTCAAAACATTACTCATTTGTCATAATATGATATTTCGATTCGCAATTAGCAGCAACTTTCTTTATCTTTTAATACTCCTTGAAAAATAGATATCAAACTTTGTACTTATCAATAATTTGTGAATATCTTATTTAAATTTTGCTTAATATACTTTTATATAATGACAAATGAATGAAAATAATATAATAATAAATTATCAATAGAAGTTGAAGTGTATTGTATGGGAAATAACTTTAAAATTAGTAGGAGAAATACATATGACATTTGAAAAATAAACTTCGTATTATGTATAATTAAATATGACATTAGCAATAACAAAAGGCGTAGAGGCATATTTTAGCGTTCATTTTACTCTTTACATGAGTAAATTCCATGTAGTACATATTATGCATGCACATTTGTCACAACCCAGTTCGGCCTAGGTTCTTTTAGCCTCATAATACCTCAATTTTTTAATCGGAAGTTGTTATAAAATTGGATATTATAAATATATCAAAGGTTTTTTTTCCTTATAATTTAATAAAAAGTGACCAAATACTACTGAATAATTTTTTAAAATTAATAAATTGTAGATAATCAGTTTATTTCCTATTTCTAATAATAAATTGTAAAATAATTAATTAATTCTCATTTCTAATAGGAAAATCATATTCCTAATTATAATAGAAATTTTATAAATAATTATTATCTCCTAATTCTAATAGTATAATTAGGAAAAAAGAGCCTTAATAAATTGTTAATTTATTTCCTATTTCTAATAGGAAAATTGTAAAATAATTAATTAATTCTCATTTCTAATAGAAAAATTATATTCCTAATTATAATAGAAAAATTGTAAATAAATAATTATCTCCTAATTCTAATACTGATAGTATAATTAGAAAAAAAAAGCCTCTTTAGTTATATATATTGTTTCAATTTTATATATTCAAAGTCATGTAACTCTAATCCTTTAAAGGTGTAACTTTAGTCATTAATACTATAACTTCAGTCCTATTGTCCATTTATAAAACATAGATGTTTAAAATTCACTCCAAAGGACTAAAGCTTCACTTATAAAATACTAAAGTTACGCAAATTTGGACTAAAGTTACGGTCGTAAAACTCTAAAATTACATAAAATTGACTTAAAATTATATAAATTCAATTTTGTATATTCAAAATCATGTATCTCTAATCCTTTAAAGGTGTAACTTTAGTCATTAATACTATAACTTCAGTCCTATAGTCCATTTATAAAACATAGATGTTTAAAATTCACTCTAAAGGACTAAAGTTTCACCTATAAAATAAGAAAGTTACCCAAATTTGGACTAAAGTTATAGTGGTAAAACTCTAAAGTTACATCAAATTGACTTAAAATTATATAAATTCAATTTATATAATCAAAATCATGTAACTCTAATGCTTTAAGGGTGTAACTTTAGTAATTAATACTATAACTTCAGTCGAATAGTCCATTTTATACATTATTTTGAGTTTATATAACATAGAGGTTTAAAATTCACTTTCAAGAATTAAAGTTTCACCTATGAAATACAAAAAGTTATACAAATTTGGACTAAAGTTGCATTCGTCAAACTCTAAAGTTACATCAAATTGACTTAAAATTATATAAATTCAATTTTATATATTCAAAATCATGTAACTTTAATGTTTTAAGGGCGTAAGTTTAATCATTAGTACTATAACTTCAGTCGTATAGTCCATTTTATACATTATTTTGTGTTTATGTAACTCTAGTTTTGTCTGAGTGTAACTTTAGTCCAGTGACAGTGTAACTTTAGTCTATAATAGTGTAACTTTAGGCCACCGACAGTGTAACTTTGCTCCATAATAGGGTAACTTTAGTCCTTTTTGACAAACTTATCTTATACTCCCTCCTATTCTATATTTTGTTCCATATTTTCTAAAACGGATTAATCAGGTTTTCTTCCCCTTTCTTATTTTGGAAACTTTTACTCTTATTTTATTCATCACTCTTTCCTATTATAAAACTCCACCCAACTCTTTTACTCATACTTTATTACTTTCTTAATGTTTTAGACCCACAATTCCTTATTTAACTCCTAATTATTCACCCCTCTCTTCTATCACCAAGCCCCACCTAACTCTTTACTTTATTTTATTCCTCTTCTTAATACCCGTGCCCACAAAAAATGGGAAGAAAATATAAAATTGGAGGGAGTATAATTGTATACATCAAAGTGTAAGTTTAGTCCTTTCTAATAAACAAATTGAAATTTATATAATTTTAAGGCAAGTTAATATAATTTTAGTCCTAGTGTAACTTTACTCTATGACGATGTAACTTTAATCCATAACGATGTAACTTTAGTCATTTTAAGTTTATTTTAATATAAAAATTTGAATAAAGATAACTTTAATATATAGTGTGTAACTTTAATACGATTATTTTTTCAAAAATATATTTTTATTTAGTAGATCTAAGATTAAAATCAACAATTATATGAGATCTATTTTAGTAGATCTAAAATAAAAATAAAAGCATCTCACAAAATAAAAACGAGATTTGAATACCCGAAATCCAAAAAAAAAATGTATAATAAGACGATATTTGAGAAAATAAATAACAAGGCGAGAATACATATATAAATAAAATAAAAACCAACAAAAACTAACAAAAAGAAAAAAAAACGAAAATTGAAAAAAAAATATATGATCTTGGTAGTGGTGGTGGCGGCGGCGGTGTCGTGGTGGTGGGTGGTGCGTAGTGTTGTCGGTTGGGGTGGTGGTTGGTGGTGGTAAATGAGGAAGAGATGATGAGTGGGTGATTTATTTTAGTTTTGTATTTATTTGGGTTTTTTTTATTTTGATTTATTTGGTTTATTTGGTTCTTTTTTTTATTTGGATTTTTGATTTATTTGGGTTTTTGAGAGAGAAGGGAAGTGAAATGTGTGAGATGAGAGAGAAGTGGATGAGAGAAAAAATATGTAGTGAATTAGTGATTAATTAGGGTGGATTAGTGAGGGAGAAGAGAGTGTGGGTTCATCTTGGTCATCCATATTCACCATCCAAGGGTTCTTAATAAGATTTATGGACTCAAAATATATAGGAGGATTTATTTTATTTTATCTATGTATATATATATAGAAGAGATCTTTTTGAGTCCATAAGTCCTAATAAGGACCATTGGATGGAGGGAATTGAGGGATGAGATTATATCTCAATGAATGGCCACAAATAATTCTTCACTAATTGTCTCCTTAACTCAATCATCTCCCTCACTAATCATTCATCATCTCATTATCGCAACCCTCTTCTCCTCTCTCTACATCTTACTTCTTCCTCCTCACTAAAAAACCCAAAAAAATCAAAACCCAAAAAATACAAAACCAAAATAAATCACTCATTCCTCTCTTCCTCATTCACAACCACCCACCACCATCCCACCCGACACTACCCCACCCCCCCCGCCCACCACCGCTGTAACACCCTCATTTATTCGGGAGCCTTTAACAAGACATTCCCAAATAAATAGGACTGTTACCATCTTGGTTTCCCGAGGTGGTGAATAACAAAGTACAACAAACCAAAGTACTTTAGATAAGATTTAGCGATTTCATGTTTATTACAAATTAACCAAACTAAAAACTTAATATAAAATTAATTACAACTTGCAGCGGAATTAAATAAAGAGTTTGATAAACTATATGATCTAGACTTCTAGGTAGAGTGGCCGAGTCCTCACACATCCCCTTAAGCTCCCAAGTCAGCTAATCTCAAGCACCTGCAAGTCTGCTCCCCATTTATGGTTCATCACAGGTGTTCATGAATACACGGTCAACCACGAGGTTGAGCAGGATAAAATACATCATAATAACCAATCAATAATAATCTCACAACTATCAATATGTCATATTCCAATTTCAACTGTCCACGTTATCCACCAGAGGCTAAGCCTGGGGCCTTCCAATTAACCACACACGTTATCCACCAGAGACTAAGTCTGGGGCAGTCCAATATCCATTCACATTATCCACTAGAGACATGGTCTGCAGAACCAGCCTGGGGCCGTCCAATACTCACAATCCATTCTCAACGACTTCCCATACATATCATAGTAAATTCAACCAACTTATAAAAACAGCTAAATTTCATTAGTAATAATCCTTCTCATAACGATAACAATTATCACATTCCATGCACAAGTCAATTCAAACAGACACTGTTAAGATGAGTAGATTATCCTACCTGGCAAGCAAATCCAATTAAGAAGCTCAAAGCAATCCAAACGATAAAGCAGACGAATCCGATTATAAATCTTTTACAATCCGTTACCTAACATATTAATAATAACATTTATAATCACTAATTATTCACTTAATTTAAATATTTTTTAATTAATTATAATACGTTAATTATATTCTCGTATAATATAATTCAAAAACCTGTTTCAACAAGTCTATCACCTATTGATAAATAATACTTTATCATAATTATTAATTATGATAATCTACGAAGCAATTAAAGTAATTATAAAATAACTAACCTAATTATAAACAATACGTGATTTATTATAATTAATTCCGTCTCAAATTACCCAATTACCAACTAACCAAACAAACCCGTCTTAAGAACCCAAACAAAATAACCCATGTTCCATCTCGTGTTACCCGACAATAACACTCCATCAACCCACCGTCTTAAGAACCCAAACAAAATAACCACCCATGACAACACCACACAAACAACCCACAAAAACCCACCATTACCATGGCAAACCCTCTGCCCAAAGCTCCACCGAAGACCACCACCATGACACCCCAGCAACGGTGCTGCAGTAGCTCAGATCAACTGCCAACACCACCACCATACACAGCTGCAAAGGCGAGCCCTATCAGCTAACACGTACAACACTAACACCATACGAACGCGACGTAACATATGCAAACTTAAAGTTTAAACCACTATTCATGACCACCACCGAGCCTTACCTTACCCAGCACCACCGACAACCCCTAATCACCAGCCAAACCACCCCCACAACCCTCAACACTCACGCCCTAACTACCTCTCAAAACCAGACATCAACAACCAAAGCAACACCCTCGACATCGTGTACCAAAACCCAATCCCACGACTACCACAACCACCAATACCACCTCTGGACACCACTGTCACACGGTGACTCCAGGGGTGGTCCCCTTTCCCCGGTGCAGTCACTGTTGGAGTATGTGTCCTCGACAATAATGCGATCACATGTTTAAATCTCATGATAAGAATACATGAGGGAAAGTTATACTTTATTGTCAACTGATCCACATTTATCGGTAATGGTTGGCTAACTAGAGTTTAAAATTACTGTCGTGTGACAGTGGTGATCAATTGATCCCTTAAGGTCATACCTATAGGGTAACACTCTTAATTGATAAATTTATTAATTGTATGATGATACAAGTTAATTAATCCTTTAAATTAGATGATGTTTTTGTTATTGTTTATGAAACAATTATAATTAGAATGAATAATGAATTATAATCACAAGGTGTTGTGAATTATAATAATATGGTCCATTTTAAGTATAAGTAATCATGTATTGCTATTTGTATTATTTATTTTTTATGTAAAGAATTTTAATAAGTTAAAATTGCATTACATTGTCACATGTCTAGTAGCATGTCACATATTACAATTGACAAATATTACAAACTTAAAATGGATCCATTTTATCTATATGGAAACCGATTTTCCATAATAAGAGGGAACAATTGTTAGACAATGTGTGTGTATGCTTATTTGTGATAGGCTCTTTGTTTTTTCTTCTGAAAAGAAATTGAGGAAAAATATGAGCACCCATAGGGCACTCTTCCCCTCAATCACCACGGCACCCCTCTCTCCCCTAAACAAAATGAGAATTGTTTTCTCATTTATCATTCATTCAAATGCTACATTTTATTTTAGTTCTCTAAAATTATTTTGAGAGAGAAAGAAGATATTAACATCATTCTAAAATAGTAATATTAAGATCTAATTACTAGTAGTAGTAATAATTTATATTAATTAAACTTAAAAGAACATCTACTAATTTCTAGTATTAAACTTAGTAAATGTATTGAGAGAGATTACCTTGGTACAGTCCTTAAGGAGTAGATATTGCAATTGGATCTATGTTTTTGGGACAGTCGGTTTTTCTTTAATGAAGACTAATTTGGTAGGAGACCAATTACTATAAACCCATTCGGCCACCATTGTAAGAATGACTAATTCTTCTCTTTTATTAAACTTGTTTTGCATGCATAAGATCTTATATTAGTTTTATGACTAAACTAAATCACTTAGTTATTAGAGATGTCTAATAAGAGATATATGAATCTTTCAATTGGTATCAGAGCAAGAGTTGTTGCATGCAAAATCGGTTTTGTTTTTCCGAGTTAATAAGTTAACATATAAAACTTGTATTTTGTAATTTATGATGATAAAGGCCATGAAAACGGATGGGAGCATCAATCCCGGCGATCATATCGCAACTAGAAGGCTTGCATCTCACGTCTAGTGTCCGATAGGACAAAGACTCTTACATTCAATCACATAAAACGTAAACTCTCGTGTAAAAAGACATATGTTAATGACCATAACCAAGCAAGACATTTACTTCTCTTAGACTAAATATTTCCCGGGCAGGACTACGATAATAATACGGTCCTAGTCTAAACCTGGCCAGACTCTCGGAATAAATATTTTCCGATTCGACATATGGCAGAACAACCTGTATCCAAGACTCGATGATAGAACGGAAATCGAGTACCCCAATCGCCAGGATAGCACGAAAGTGGCGGAAAAGACTTAAGATAAAACTCACTTGCCAGAACAGCACAAGTGGGCCAAACCCGTACTTGTCAGAACAGCACAAGTATTGCGTAAATATAAGTCAAGCAAGAAGGCATAACATTATGTCATTTTCACAAGAATACGACTCATTACAAGTAGTTACTTAGAATAAATCAGTCATACTTGAAATATAATGAAAACATGAAAAGGAGCAAGTAAAAACCCATAAGTGAAATATACCATACCATTTCATTCTTTTATAGCATGAATAAACAATATGTGTCATATATACATGTTACTTAAGCATAGTATATACAAACGATCGCAAATGAGTTAAATAATGTGAAACACTAGGCAAAATGTAAAAAAACCCAAACCGAAACACATTTAAGCTTAACAACCAAAATCGATGTTTATCATGTTAATGAGACAAAATCAAGGGGCTACAATGATAAAAACATGTCAACACACCATACACAAGCATTAGAGCTAAGGTTAATAAGCATACCCATCAAGAAACCAAAACCCCAATTCAAAACAACAAGTTTAGAACTCGATTATAAAAAGAGTCAACTTTAAACGACCATAACTCAAGTTCTAGACATGCTAATGAGGTAAAACCAAGTGGAAGTGATAGCATATCCTCTTACGGTTCTAACAGTAGGTCATAAACCAAAAACGGACAAGTAACAAAGGAGTTATGGCCATTCTACAAAAAATGCTCCAGGCTGTGGCGCAGCCTACATAAATCACTGATTTGCACAACACAACAAGTTCATCTTAATCCCCAATCAATTTTGATCATACCATTACCATCCCAATTCCATCATATATTACCCAAGTAACTTCATGCAAGTATTAAGGGTGAAATCAAAGCATAAAAGTGGGATTAAAACACAAGATTTGATTCAAATTCAAACAATTCCAAATTAACAACTTCATGACATAATTAAAGACAATTATTAAGCATGAATAACACGGTTTCTTAATTAATTCATCCATGTAAACAAAAGACTAGAAGCTTCCTCAAACCACCAAGAGAGGATTTTACACATTGTGTGATTCATTCAACAACAAACAAGTAAAAACATGTAAAGAATCAAACTTTAACATACATGTGAGCAAACTACAACATATAAACGCCCAAATTGACATAATGTCGAGTAACCTATCACCTTTACCTTTTTGCTCATCAAAGGACATGATTCCGACACAATATCACCCCGGAATGCTAAAGCTTCATCCTAGAACAAGTTTAAGGCAAAAAGGGTGTGAAAACGCATCTCGCAACAAGATGGATTTTAGTAAAAGATGCAAAAGGTTAGAAGTTTCTTACCTAGAAATATGGAGGGCGAGGAGAGGAAGAGAATGACGCAAAAATCACGAGAATTGGTCGAGAAATGAATAAGTTATGGTGGACGTCGGTTTTTATGAAGGTGGTGTATGAATGGTGTTTGTTGATAGAATAATTTCAAAAAAATAATGAGGGATATGAAGTTGTGAGGTGTTATGTGAGGGTTTTATGAAGAGAAAAGAGAAGGAGAAAAAGCCCATAAGGCATACTAGGCCCAATAACACTAGTTGAGTCGATTCTCGCTAAAACCACAACCCAAAGCTAACTACACACCCTACTATAATTATGAGAAAAGGAATCACTAATAACACATCAGTTTGATTTTCAAACCGATTTCTTATTATAATAAACTGTTGCTGTTACAAAACCAATCAATACATATATATAAAGCAGAAACTTTTCGAGCGATATTAGAGAGTCCAACTTTTTTAGAAATCATAATAGGTGTAGATCTAGCTTTTTCTTCTTAATAATTTATGAGAAAGTATAATCCTAATAAAGATAAATCTAATAATTTATAAGAAAAATAATATTAATAGAAGTGGATCTAATAATTACTAAAATAATAACAGAAAAATAACTTTATAAAGAATATTTATTTTAGAAATATTTATAACGCAAAACTACTTAGTGAAACTCGTGTAGTAACAAAAATAATTTTATTTAAAAACTTTTTTGAATATTTAAAAGATTTACAAAAGATTCGGGTTATTAATTATAACCAAATCCATAATTGTCTTACAAAAATTAACCTTAGGAAAAAACTGATTTTTATTTTTTTTAAAATATTTCAGGAAAAAGCAACATGTTATAATAGGAAAAAGAAGTAAAGATTAACATTTACTTAACATTTGGCAGAGAAAATTTCTACAGTGAAAATATTAGAAATAGAAAACTTCAACGATGGCATAAAATAGTTTTAACTCTGATTTTTATTTTTAAAAAACCATAGGAAAAAACTGATTTTAATTTTTTAAAAAATATTTCTGGAAAAAGTAACATATCATAATAGGAAAAAGAAGCAAAGATTAACATTTACTTAACATTTGGCAGAGAAAAATTTCTACAATGTCAATATTAGAAGTAAACAACTTGAACGATGGCATGAAATAGTTTAAACTCTGACTTTCTATAACGTATCAAATGTGTATGATTAGATTACCAATAAAATTCACATAAGATTAAAAAAAATTGAGTTACCCTCTAAAAAAGTTGAGTTACAATTTAAAAATATTAAATAAATCTCATATCGATTTTGTCAAATGAACCAAAAAATTAAAATACAAATGAATAAAGTCAAGAATTATGATTTTATGCGGGACTAATAATCCAAGAACTAGCTAACTATGAATAAATTCGTGTACGATAAATATTTTTTTAGAATAATTATTGTGAGAACTATATATAATCTTCTATTATATCCCCGAATTTTTTCTTCAAACTTGTTTCAAATCATATCAAATCCAAGTAAACATTAAAAATGTATTGAACTACCAAATATACAAAATTATGCGGTAAAGCCGGTTACATAAATTTTTACTTCTAAATTCCAATTCATCTATGTATTTTTATTCACTTAATTATTTACCGCGGTTTGCGTATGACTGCTTATTAGACTTATTAATTTGTCATGTACTGATTGCATATTTAAATTTGCAATAGTTTTTACATTAACTTTTCATAGTTTGTTTTTTTGGAAAATATCCATTTTGCTCCTTGAGGTTAGCGTTAATTCCACTTTAGTGTCCTAAGATTTGCATAATTCCGGCCACTTGGTGTCTTGAGATTTCGACTACTTCCCACTTTGGTAACCTGAGTTTTGAATAAAACTTCATTTTGGTGACCTAAAACATTTAATAGTCAACTTTTTATCTTAATTACATTTTCAGTAAAATAAAGTGCAAAATTGGATATTAAACTGTATACAAAATAGTATAATCAACATAATATTGTAAAAAAAAGTGTTTATGTTCAACATACTTTTTTTAGTACTCCCTCAATTCATCTTTTATCTTCTCATTTCAATAAATACTTTCCACTTATATTGGAGAAGTGGGAAGATAAAAGATGAATGGAGGGACTATAAAAAACTAAGAATGTTATGTATAGGTCACTAAAGTGGGAGGTAGTCAAAACCTCAAGGTACCACAGTAGAATTATGCAAACCTCATGGCACTAAGCTGAACCTCAGGGCAACAAAGTGGAAATAGCCATTTTTTTTGTTAATGGTTAACTATGAGGTATCCCATATGGGTTTAGTTAAATATAAAGTACTTCTTAGTGTAATAAATTAGGTCAAACTCATATATATTGGTTAAGAAGTAAAACGATTGTACATATATATTTAGTAATTTGGAGCTATTTTCTTAATATTAAAATTCTTTTCTGAAATTTGTTCATTTTGTTATTATAAATAAAGAGTAGAATAAAAATGTAAGATAATGAGACTTGATTTTGTTAATAGATAACATTTCAAATAATCAAAAATGAGTTATAATTTAAATAGATATAATCTAAAACTAATCGAGTTTAAGAGTAGTATCCTAATATCCTACTCCCTTCAATCCACACAAAACTCCTGGTTTGTTTTTTGGAGGTCAAATTTTGTAAAGTTTGACCGTTAATTCACTTAAAAATATATCTCACATCTAAAAAATTAGATTTCGTATTATATAGTTCACGTGAAGTTCATAGGGAACAACCAGTCTTAAGGATAGACAGTCAAAAACAAATTTGTATTGTTTAGAGATCTAACAAAAATCCTCCAAACATGCTACATATATAATTGAGATACATGTTGTTTTGTGTACCACCATTCAAGATTTACACTATCGTATGCTTACAATGCTTACAAAATGGAATATTGGTAGATGTTGTAAGTTAATCTAATTTGTGAATCTTTAAAAACCAGTCTCAGTTATCACGTGTTCATTTTATGGAATTAAAACACATTTTTGGGAATGATGTTTTAAATTAACTAAAATCGGTGGTGCGTATAATAAAAATAGGTAATTACATAATACAACCGTGTCTTCGGATGCTATACAATTGATATAATTAATACCAAAAAAAGTACCTTTTATGTTAAAGGGACTGATGATCCATCAACAATTAACTAAGTCATCAACAATCAACTAAGTCAACCCAAAAGTAATTTCTATGTTCCGATTTTCAACATAGTTGGACTTTTTTTCCAACTTAGTTTACTTCTACTACCAAACCATGACAATGTAAACGAACTGTGAATTCTTAGAACATTCAACGTGCATATTGTTAAAGATGATCCTAATGGAAGCCTCATGCATCCTATGTAATAGAATCACATATATTTTTTTTGAGGAGAATATTTTTGTACTGTTGTTTAGAGACTATTAATTTTATTGGAATTCAGTATGAATTTGATTTTACGAGAAGTATATAAAGAGAAAAATACTCTCTTAATTTTAGATAGTCAAGGTAAACTTATGCTATAGGCCGGAGATCTAAAATTTCTCTAAACACACTAAATATAGATAATTATGATACCTGTTGCTTTACTTAACACCATTTAGTTTTACGTAGTTTTTATAGGTTAAAATAATTTGCACTCATAAAGGTCTATCTCATTTATTAAGGGCAGTTTTGTTTTGGTGAGCTGCACTATGTTTATGGAGATACCTATTGTATTTAATTAAAACCAGTGATACCTATAACAATAATGAAGAACTAATTACATACTCTTACTATGTTACTTGATGTTTAACAACTGAAATGATAACACTATTAAATGACAAAACGTCATGTTAAAAGCACTAATAGTTCATTCATGATCAACTAGACCAACTACGAACTTTTGTATATCAATGATTTAACATAATTGAACTTCTTCTAGCAACTATCGACTATATTTATACAGATAATTTTAACAGGAGCCCCGTGCATCGCACGGGCTTTTCATTTAGTTTCATAGAATTTGATAACAAATGTGTTCTAAATATAACCGGTCTCTTATCTTTTTATCAAAATAAATAATCACTCACTCACTAATAATGGGCCCTAGAAATCCTAATAGTTTCCTAATTAAACAAATTTCCACATTCAGATCTCACGTTTCCTAAATCCTACCTATTAAGCTTCCTGCCAAACCTTTGCCGCCATCTATTTCAATCGTGCCAAACTTTTCCTCCACAAATAATTCAGTTTTCAATATCGTAGAATCGATCTTCTCTTTAATTTATCACCGGCGGCCATTGGAGCACTAGTTGACGCCACGCAGCAGCAACCTCTTTCAGGTATATTTTTTTTACAAGAATTGCAATTATGCTTGCGACATTGATTTTGTGTGTGAAATTATAGATTTGGGTTAATTGATTACTGTATCAAGTTCTTATGTTGCTTTAAATTTAATGTTTTGTTATTAATTGGTCATGATATGATTAGGTAGGTTAATTGATTATCTTCTAGTTAATTGCAAGTCGTTTGAAGTCAAATTGTATATTTTGGGGTAAAATTACAGCAGGTGTTTAAGGTTTTGGGGTGAGTTATAACTTGGTCTATGTTTTGTGATGTGTGAGATAAGTTAAGTATTAAGATTGAGATATTAGATAGTAATATTTTTTGAAATTGATTCAATTGTACAAATTGGCTATTGAAGAGGAATGTGAGGCGTAAACAAGAACACGAGTTCAAGTTATGGAAGGTAGTGTATTGATATCCAATGGTCTTCACTTAGCAAATACTCCATAGTTTTAAAGTTTTAATCCGACAGCCTCTAATTAAAACCGTTTATCACTAGTTCCATTGAATTATTCACCCTTTCCAATTCTTTTATCATTGTTAAATTTTGAATAAACTATAAAATGACTTGAAAGAATAGAATGTAAACAATGCAGCTTAACAGCAGTAGTATGCCAAAGGTTACAATTAGCACATTGTAACTGGCTTCTAACACACCGTAGACATTGTTTATTTAGACAAACATATACTCCGTAGTTATTGCCTTCATTCACTAAGTGGCTAAACTTCACATAGTACAACATTTAATACTTACTTTTATTGATGTTGATAATCTTAGTACCGTTTAGTTTCCCTGGAATAAAAATACACCAAAATTGAAAAAAAAAATCTAAGTATATGGATTAACATGCATAAGGGAGGAATATTGGTATCTAACAGTATCCTCATTAACACTTTTGTGTCGATGGGAAATTTGAAGTTAATGCATTTTTCTATCTTGGCCCATTTTAATTTGTCGAATGATTCCTGAAGTGTAGGATATTTCTTCAATAGTTAACAGTAATGTGTTGCATTTCTTCTATTTCTGGGTAGTATATATATACTACCGTACTATGTTGGTTTTTTTTTTTCTGATTCAAAGGCTTTGTTTCATATGTATTTACTATTAGTAGCATTAAAAGTACCAAACTCTCAGACATTTCCTTCATTGATGCCTTAAACACAAGAAGCTCTGCCTTTTTGTTCAAATTATCCAACAATTACTAGCTCCTCCTTTGGGAAATCAGTTAGCCGGTGGCTGCTTTGCTTGAGTTCTAAATCATCTCGTGTTTTTTTTCAAATTATAAAAGAAAACCGTCTTACTTATACGGATGATCCTGAACTATACAGATAACCATACAACTCTGACCTGAACTTTAGGTCCTTAAGCTAAAGTTTGACATAGTTCAAGTCGTCAGCATATACTTTACTCTTTATAGTACAGTTGTATGACCTCATGCTATCTTGAAGGAGTTAAGGCTAAGATAAGGACCCGAACTATCCTTTTTTTTTCCAATTAAGGATCTATACTTTTAAATTTTCCAGTTAAGGAACTCACTTACTCAATTTGTTAATTTTCCGTTAGTTGTTTCGTTGCACACTTACTGCCTTCATCTGCATGTTTGGTTCATCTTGAAAATCAACCCCTCATCTTAAATAATTTTTTTGTAACAAAAGCATGATACTTTAATGAATCCACCGCCATTGATATGTCGATAATCAATCCCTCATCTTAAACAAAATTAAACAAACATTACATCATGAGTGTAATTTAGGTGATTTTGTTTTTGTTTTGAGTTTTATAAATTATTAGTTCTGAACCATGGATATAGAGTTTTCTTTGAGCAAAATATCAATGGCGGCGGATTCATTAAGTGTTCGAGATATAGCTGCTTGATGGATTATTGAATTGCTTGTTCCTTCATATTCTAAGAGATAGATTAACTTTTCGATTTCGCTATCTCATTTGTTTTATTTTTTTCCTTTCCGCTAGATTTTTCAATTGCGTATGATGTAATGCTACTGTAACTTCCAGTTCATAAACATAATTTTCTCATTAATTATATTTTCAAGAAAAAAAATTAGAAGAACAAATTAAACCTAAAAATCTAAAATCCATCAGAGTATTAATTGGCCTTGGCCTGCTTTGGTTACAATTTTTTTTGGGATTGATTATAAAAAAGAACCAAAGATGCAGATGGGTAAGGCAGTAAGTGTGCAAACAATTAACGGAGAAGTTAACAGAATGGGTTAGTGAGTTCCTTAATTGGAAAATTTAATAGTATAAGTCTTTAACTGGAAAAAAGGGATAGTTCGGGTCCTTGTCTTTGCCTTAACTCTATCTTGAAGTTTTCTGGTTAGCTTCAACTATCAGCCTTAGTTAAAAATTAGTAAATTAATTAATGCGCTATATATCGTAAAAATTTAATCTAAACTTGTCAGAACTACTTAGAAGTTTGAATAAGCTCAATAAATTTAGTCGTATGTGTTGGTGTAGATATGGATCGGAGTTAGATATCAACATCAAAACCGGGTGACCCTGAGTATATAGCTGGTGTAAAAGACTATCGCTTTTGCTGTTAAGAACACTAGAGGTCGTACAAGGTTGCCTTGTCATTGCTTTAAATGTCAAAATTTTCTGCATAAAACAGTTGATCAAATATACTTAATCATCTGAGCAAATCAGCTTTTGATAGAACATATACTATTTGGATTTGGCATGGGGAAGATAAGGAGGAAAATGTTCGGACTAATATGCCCGAAATTCACACAAGTAATGAGGGTGATAGGATAGAGGATATGTTACGAGATGTTTAAGAAAAGTTTGATGAAAATCCGGCTGCATTTGAGTCGTTGTTAACTGATTCCGAAAAGCCTTTATACACAGGCTGCAAAAAATATACTAGACTGTCAAGTGTACTTAGGTTATATAATCTGAAGGCAAGTCATGGTCTGAATGATACGGGTTTTACAACATTACTTGAAATAGTGAAAGATATGCTTCCTAAGTGATAATGTTCTCCCGAGTAAAACATATGAGGCAAAAA
Source organism: Silene latifolia (assembly GCF_048544455.1). NCBI lineage: Eukaryota > Viridiplantae > Streptophyta > Magnoliopsida > Caryophyllales > Caryophyllaceae > Silene > Silene latifolia. The sequence goes on along the minus strand of NC_133538.1, from coordinate 94,716,137 downwards.
AGATATTGTGCTCAATGAGCTTACCTTATGAAAAAATTCATGCCTGCCGTAACGATTGTATACTATATTATAATGAGTATCAATCATTAAAGAATTGCCCTACTTGTAATGTCTCACGGTACAAAAAGAAGGAAGGAACGCCGGCTAAGGTCTTGCGGTACTTTCCTATAAAACCAAGATTTGAACGTCTTTATTCAAATGCAATTGATGCAAAAAATTTGACATGGCATCATAACGGCAAAATTAAGGAAGGTAAGCTTAGACACCCAGCTAACTCCCCACACTCCCCACAATGGAGGTTTATTGATGGAAAATATCCCGAGTTTGCTAAAGAAATTCGAAATTTAGGCCTTGCATTGTCTACAGATGGTATGAATCCATTTCGTTCACTTAGTACAACCTATAGTACTTGGCCGGTAATTTTGGTTACCTACAACCTTCCTCCTTGGCTATGCATGAAAAGAAAGTTCATGATGCTTTCTTTGTTAATTTCTGGCCCTAAACAACCAGGAAACGACATCGACGTGTACTTAGCCCCCCTTATAAATGATTTAAATATTTTATGGGAAACGGGTGTAGAAGTTTATGATGCATATCGAAAGGAGTCATTTAACCTTAGAGCAATGTTGTTTTGTACTATCCAAGATTATCCTGTTTACGGTAATTTGTCTGGATATACTGTTAAAGGAAAAGCACCATGTCCTATATGCGAGGACAGTACTACGGGAAAGTGGCTTAAATCATCTAAAAAGAATATTTATGATGGACATCGTTGTTTTTTGCCAGATGATCATTCTTACAGAAAGTTGAAAAAGGCTTTCAATGGGGAACAAGAATTGAATAGACGCCCAAAAGTGTTAACTGGTACAGAGGTGTTCGAAAAAGTGAAAGACATCCAGACTACTTTTGGAAAAACTATTGGATCTACCCTTCCTAAACAAGGATATAAGAAATAATCTGTGTTTTGGCGCTTACCTTATTGGCAATTTTTGTTTGTTAGACATTCTTTGGATGTAATGCATATTGAGAAAAATGTGTGTGATAGCTTAGTTGGTACACTACTAAATGTCCCGGGAAAAACAAAAGACGGTGTTAATGCTCGAGAAGACTTAAAAGCATTAGGGATTAGAAAAGAACTACACATTGTCGACAGGAACAATAAAAAGTTTTTGCCCCCGGCCGCTTATACAATGTCCAGAAAAGAGAAAAAAGAATTTTGTGAGTGTTTAGCGGGTGTGAAAGTCCCTGAGGGTTATTCTTCTAATATCAAGAGTCTTGTGCCGATGGGAAATTTGAAGCTTGTAGGTCTCAAGTCTCATGATTGTCATGTTTTGATGCAATATTTACTACCTGTGGCTATTCGTTCAGTTTTGCCGAATAATGTTCGTTCAACTATTATTAAATTGTGTTCTTTCTTTAATGCTATATATAGCAAAGTCATAGATCCTAAAGACTTGAATTCCTTGGAAAGTTCAATTGTAGTCATTCTTTGCCAATTAGAGATGTACTTTCCTCCATCATTTTTTGATGTCATGATTCATTTAACTATTCATTTGGTGAGGGAGGTAGATTTTGCGGTCCTGTGTACTTGAGAAACCAATATCCTTTTGAAAGAGAGATGAAGACTTACAAAGGATATGTGGAAGAACCACTTTAGGCCTGAAGGGTGTATTGCTGAGCGGATTCTTTGTGAAGATGCTGTAACTTATAGTAGTGAATACCTAGGAAATACAAAGATGTTTAGGATTCCTATGTCGCGACATAGTGGAAGAATCGGAGGAAAATGGACTATAGGTTGTAAGCATATTTACTTGTCTCATGAGCAGTGGCACAAGGCTCACACTTATATTATTTTTAATGAGAATGAAGTTGAACCTTATATAGACAAACACATTGCTTATTTACGGGAAAACAATCGAAGAGCAAGTGAGAAATCATTACTAAGCGAACATAGTAAGTCATTCAGTAGCTGGTTGAAAGACTAGGTTAGGAGAGAGCTTGAATTTGAAGATTCATCCCATTGCATATCTGATCGACTCAAGGCTTTAGCTTCTGGGCCTAATTTCAATGCCTCTTTTTATTCTAGATATGTCATAAATGGTTGAACATTCTACACTAGTGAACGAGATGATATTAGTACTATGCAGAATAGTGGTGTAACAGTGGAGGCTGAGGCTATGCATTTTTCTAGTGCCAAAGATAAACATACCGTGCGTGGTAAAATGTTATATTATGGGGTGATTAAAGAGATCATTGAGTTACATTATTTAGGCTTCTCGGTGCCGGTTTTTAGGTGCAATTGGGTTTGATGGGGCATATTCTGCACCCGCTGACCGAGTCAACATATTGAGCAAGGTCAAAGATATCCACAGCAAGTCAACGTATTAGACAGATTTAACCGACGCGACTGTCGGCTGTCACTGGTCTCGGCTAGGCAACTAGCCGGTCGGGAGGCATATCCGCATACTCACATCCAAGTCCCCAAGATGGAGTCAACCAGCCAAACGGCCGCCATGGGTCCCTCGCCGAGGGTAGAAATGATCTTTCCACCGCTTTCTGCCACTTGGCCACTACGTGACAAAAGGTGAAAGTCTATAAATACTCCTCAATCCTCATTGAGAAAACGATCGAATAATCCACATTTCATCCATAAACTCACTATTAATCTGGTATAAACTCCCTTATCTCTCTACAATATACTTTGCCAAGTAACACACAACTTAATCTCTTTAAGTTTACTGACTTGAGCGTCGGAGTGAGTACGCTCGGTACCAAGCCGAGCCCTCAGTTTGTTCATTGTTTCAGGAGAGGCCGAAAGGAAGAAACAAGCAAAAGACGTCATTCATCAAGCTCTCGTGGTCACAAACACTGTTCCGGAATTACACCCGGAACAATTGGCGCCGTCTGTGGGGAAACATACTAAAAGCTGGTCACCTACCTTAAAAAAAAAAAAACAAACCAAAAACCATTCAAAGAGCTAAGAAGATGTCAAAACAACAAGAAATAATAGTGAGCGACGAAACTGCATTCTACCAGGATGACACGTTTCCTAATTTCGAGATCGGTAGATCCCCCACCGGCCGAGTCATTGAGCCGGTGAAGTACGGGATGCCAAGAGAGCCAGAAACACCGCTGCCTCACGGCCAAGTCATCACATCATGGGACATGTGGTCGATGCAAACCAAATCGAAGCTATTCCCGGACCGATGGGTAGTACGCCGATCACCCCGCCGCAACGACGGTGACGGCAGCGCACCCACAGTGACCGGGGGCCCATAAAGTGACCCCGAACAACTTGTCCGGGCGATACAAGGAGCCATGCATACTAGGACGCCGGCGGAGCCCGTGCCGCGCAAGTGCACCAAAGTCCTTCCCCACTCGCGGGAGGACAGGCGTCGCCGCGGCAACAACGAGGCCACCCCGAAGAAATGAAGAAAGAAGTCCGACTCTCCAAAGTCGGACAACAAGAAGCCCTTCCCGCCACGGGAAGAGAAGCCGGACTAAGGTTGCGAGGAGCCGATCGCCGCGTGTCATTCGACACGTGGTCGACAACCCATCGGTGCCTATGTCCTCGAAGTCTCCGTGTCGACCAAATCAAGCCGTCGTCCCTATCATACAAAGGGGACAAAGTGACCCAACCGACCACGCCGAGGCTTTCGAGTCTTACATGTCGGTATGGGAGCACTGATGAGGTATGGTGCCGAGTCTTCCCAACAACCCGCATGGGATGGCCCGGAGTTGGTACAAGGGGCCGCTAATGGTTCGGATATATCGCTACGCCGACCTAAGGGATAACTTCATAGCCCAAGACGCCCGCAACAAGAGAAGGGCCGTGGAGACATCGGATCTCCTCACTATCCGACAGGGGAGGACGAGTCTCTACGAAGCTATGTGAAGAGGTTCGACGCAAAAGCTCAGCAGATCCGTGAGTGAACACCGAATCGGCGGCCTTCGTGACCGATGAAAGGCCTCCCGAAAGGCGAGCTCAAAAATGAGCCGATCAAGTGCGAGGACCTCAACCTCGACTCCGCCGTAAAGATGGCCGACCGAGCCGTAAAGGTGGAGGATTACCACAAGACCCGGGTAGGCCACAGTGAAGCCGGGCACCCGAAAGGAGGAGCCGCCGGAGAATGCCGATGAAGGTCGTCGTGACATGAATCGGTCACTACCGAGAGATTTAATAGGAAGCGTAACTCGCGGGAGTTCGGGACCATACACCCGTAAGCGGTACAACGGTCTCACCCCCCGGTCAAATCTCCGCCGAGGTCTTTGCCCGAGCAAGAATGAAGGGCGAAGTGGGCAAGATCCCCAAGATGAGGGGGAAGGCGACGCAAGCCAATTTTTGCGATTACACGCCAGCATCGGCCATAAGACCGACAAATCGTCAGATCAAGAACGCCATCGAGGAGCCGATCCAAAAGGGGCCCTCGCAAGTACGTAGTCGGGGCCCGGAAACGAGCTCCGACGGGCGAATAGGAAATAAGTATTCCAGAGGATGGGAGTGATCCAGGTTGTTATCGGAGGAAACGAGAACGGAGGGTCAACTAATGGGCACAAACGGCACCTAAATGAGCTTTACCAAGCCATCAACTTTGTGCCCACCACGCCGATCCCCGCTTCCACCGTCCCCGATATAACCATCGGAAGGAAAGATGCGAAGGAGTCGTAGCCCCGACAAATGACCGACCGGTAGTCCACGGACATAGCCAACCACTTGGTTAAGAGGTGCCTAATTGATACAGACGCCTACACGAACATCATGTTCAGGGAATGCTTCCTCAATCTCGCCTCAATATATTGAGGACCCGAGCCCCCGCACCAACCCACTATACGCTTCTCCTGGGGGCCGGGTACCCCCGGGGTCAATCGGGTTCACGGTGATGTTCGCCAAAGCGGATGCGGCCAAGAATGTTTTATCCGAGTTCGTGGTCATTGATGGTTCGTCCGCCTACAATGTTCTGATAGGCCGGGTTACTTTGAGCGAGGCCGATCTTCAGAATGTCCATCCGGCCCCGACATTGATGTATGTCTCGGACCGGGGAGGCACAAAAGCTCGTCTCAAAGGACGAGAGAGACGAAATTGTCAATGTCCAAATATCTGCCAGAGGGTGTAACATGCAATCCCTCAAAGTGGCGAAGAAATCAGAGAAAGGGAAGAGCCCATCCTTACAACAGGAGGGTGATCCGATGAACACCGTCGGCATGGTCGAAGGAGCCGAGACCGAGCAAGTGGAAATTGACCCAGACGCACCGTAATAATCGGTGTCGGCCGGAGCCAAAATTCGAGCCGATCTCCTAGACCTCGGGCCGAGGAAGAACAAAGACGTCTTCGCGTACTCACCGCCGAGATGCCGGGCGTGAGCAGAGAGGTGATCGTTCACAAGCTAAACGTGCTCTCCACCGCCGCCCGTCAAGCGAAGATGAGGAACTCCTCGGCCGAGAAAGACGAGGCCATCAAGGCCGAGGTAGACAAATTGTTAGAGGCAGGCTTTATCATGCCTTGTACTTACCCTGAGTGGCTAGCAAATGTTGTAATGGTGAAGAAGTCATCAGGGGGGTGGAGGATGTGTGTTGATTTTACAAATCTTAATAAAGCATGCCCTAAAGATTGTTATCCCTTGCCTCGAATAGATAGCTTAATTGACGCAACAAGCAGCTACACTATGCTAAGCCCGCTAGACGCCTTCTCGGGTACCATCAGGGTATTCATGGCCGAAGAAGACATGCCTAAGTGCGCATTCATCATCATACACGGCACATACATGTATAAAATGATGCCGTTCGGTTTAAAAAAAACGGCGCAACTTACACTAGGTGGTGGACAAAGTGTTTCAAGATCAAAAGGGCGAAACATCGAGGCTTACGTCAACGATGCTATTGTAAAAAGCAAGTCCGACAGCGAGCACTTGGCCGACTTGAGCGAAACATTTTGTTCACTAAGGAAATACAAGATGAAACTTAACCCAATGAAATGAAACTTCCGGCAGTAAGTTCCTCGGCGTACTTGTCGGCGTCGGGGGAATTGATGCAACCCAGCAGAAAGTCCAGCACATCTTTGGACCTACCGGAGCCGAGGAATCGAAAAGAGGTTATGATGTTGACCAGGAGGATGGCGGCTCTCGCCCGTTTCATCTCTCGGTCAGCCGACAAGAGCACCCTATTCTTCAAAGTGTTGAAGGGGAATAAAGACTTCAACCGGGGGAGGAACAGAGCACGCCTTTCAGCAATCGAAATCTCATCTTCTAACTCTCCCGACATCGTCTGTGCCGATGCTCGGGAGACGCTATATCTATACATAGCGAATTACCTCGGCCACGGTCGGTCGTAATCATCGAGAAGAAGACAAGCAAAAGAACACCAAATCTACTTTATCACCCATACACTACATCGGCCGCCGAAAGAAATTACCCACCGATCGAAAAAGAAGCTTTCTTTGCCGTCGTCGTTGCCGCAAGGAAACCGAAACCTTACTTCGACGCACATCCGTGACGGTCCTAACCGACCACCATTGGAGAAAGCATTGAAAAAATTCAAAAATCCGGCAGCTCATCAAATGGGCAAGAGAGTTATCCGGCCGGCATTCAATACAAGCCGAGGCCCTCGATAAAGGGGTAGGCACTTGCGGACTTCTGGCCGAGTGCACATATCAAGAAGAACCAAATCCGGAGTGTGGGAAGTATACACCGACGGGTCCTCCACGGCGAACACTCAGAGCCGCATCCTTATCATCCCCAACGGGGACGAGTTTGAGTACGCCTTGAAGTTTACCTTCTCGGCCTCAAACAATGAATCGGAATACAAGGCGGTGATAATCGGAGTCGAGCTAGCTAGAGCGCCGGGCGGAGCATGTTGTGGTGAAAATGATTCACTCTTAGTCACTAATCAAATCGAGAGGAGAGTATGAGGCTCGAGACGACGGGATGGTAAGATACCCGGAAAGGGTAAAAGCTGACACCGCTAAATTGAAATCTTTCCAAATCCAATGCATCCCAGTGTCCGAGAACAACCGAGCCGACGCTCTCTCAAAACTTGCCAGTTCAACCATCAAGAATGTCACCAACCGTCTTTGGTGGATATCGGAATACTAAAAGCATCACCGAGACCGTCGGCATGGTGGGCGACATAGAAGCCGAGACGACGTGGATGACTCCGATAATGAAATACAAACTAACAAAAGAGTAGGAGAACCGCAGCTCTCTCTCGTAAAATAAGAAGGATCGCCGCAAGGTACTTGGTGTTCGAAGGAGAACTATACAGAAGGTCCGTGATAAGACCACTTTTGAAATGTGTCGGCCCAGCCGACGCGGAGCTCATACTGACAGAGATTCACGAAGGCATCTGTGGACATCACATGGGGGCAAGAACGCTAGCCCACAAAGCTCTCCGAGCCGGCTACTTCTGGCCTACCATGCTTGAGGATTCCAGAGCTAAGACCAAGAAGTGCAAGAATTGTCAGATGCATGCTCCGGTGATACACGCACCTTCCCGATACCTGCAACCGGTACTTAGTCCCCCTGCCATTTGCACAATGGGGGATGGATTTACTAGGACCCTTTCCGACGGCCTCCGGAGGAAGGAAGTACCTGATCGTCGCCGTTGACTACTTCACCAAATGGGTCGAAGGCTTAAGTCGCGGTACCGCCAAGACCACGACGGCCGTAAGAAAGGTAATCTGGGAGAACATCATAACTCGTTTTGGGTTACCCCAAGTCATGGTATTTGACCACGGCCGAGAGTTTTGGAGTGACATGGTGATGAACTGGCTAGAAGAGCTCAGATCAAGTTCGCATACTCCTCCGTCCGCCACCCTCGGAGCAACGGGCAAAGGAGGTGACTAATAAAACAATATTGAACGGGTTGAAAAAGAAGGTTGAAGATCTAAAGGGAAAATGGGCGGATGAACTACCCGCGCATCGTGGTCACTTCGAACCACGGAAAAAGAAGCAACGGTACGGTCCATTCCACCTAGTCTATGGGTCTCGAGGGTCCCCGCTAATGAAAGCGGCGGTGCCGAGGCATTCGTAACGCAAACCTTTAACCTGATCGAAAATGAGGAAGGCCCGAGAGCCTCCCTAGACTGGTCGAAGAAAGTCGAGACACGGCACGGCTCAACTTGGCGGTGTATCAAAACCGGATGAGAAGAGCATACAACCGTAGGGTCCACAAAAGGGACATAAGAGTAGGAGATCTAGTCCTAAGAAAGTCGGCCGCCACAAACAAAGGAAACGTCCATGGAAAAATGACGGCCAACTAGGAAGGACCCTACAAGGTGGTTGATGAAATGAGGCGGGTACATACGGCCGACGGACATGGAGGGTGTTCCTTTGATGAGCCACCTGGAACACGGACAACTTAAGGAAATATTTTGTATAACGGCGGAGGTGTCCGAGACCATTGTGGACACCCCAACGCATGATTACACCTTATGAAGAATAATCCAAGTTTTTCATCAAAATACTAGTCCCCTCCATAGTCATGCTGAATAGACGCAGCCCAAAGCCGGGCAATCACTACCGAAGTATAAAAGCGTATAAGCACCGTTGAGACGCAACTGATCGCCCGCCAATCCAGGAGTGGCAGAGGAAGCGATCAATATGTCTATAGATACGGAAAGCAGTCGAAACGTAAACTCGGTTGCCTCGGCCAAAGCCGGGAGTGACAAGGGAAACGCGATTTGCCAACAGCAGTTGATACTGCAAAGCGACCAACATGCTTAGGAACGTATAAGTACGGTTGAGAAACACAATCGACGCCTCGGCGGACCGAGAGTGAAAGAGGAAGCGATCAACATGTCTACAGATACGAACGCTGTCGAGCCGTAACCTCGATTGCCTCGGCCAAAGCCGGGAGTGACGGGGACACAACGACCGATACGCTAACATGTTCACAACGGCGGTTGGGAAGCGCAAATCTGACGCCTCGGCCAGACCGAGAGTGAAGGAGGAAGCGACCGACATGCCAACATGTTTAAAAAACGTTAAGTACAGTTGAGATATGCATTCTAACCGCTTCGGCCAAGCCGAAGGTAAAAAAAAAAAAAAAAAAAGCGCTCAATTAATAACGAAAGAAGACAATCGAATGAAGGATTGTGATCAAAGCCCGCCAAGCCGAGGGCAAATAAACAAACTTTATTAAACATGTTTACAGGTGATACAAAACGAAGTCGACGGCCGTCCCAATAAGGATAGCCTAAACTCAACCTACCAAAGTTTTACAAAAAAAAAGAAGGAACAACAAAAAGTATCACATTGAGACAATGAAGCGCCAAAAGGATGGCAGGGAGAGAAGGCTCAAAAGTTGGCCCCGAACACCTGAAGCTATCCGAAGGGCCAGGGTGAGTCCGGTGACGACCGCCCGTCTCCCTATGCTTGTTGCTGCTCGCCGCCACCGGCAGCCAGTTAAAGATCATCTTTGGTGGCCGGCCCGAGAAGAAGGCTTGGCAGCCTTCACGTGCCCCGCCTCTCGGCCTCCTCTCTCGGCCTCCTTCACTTTGGCATCCCGGCCGCCCTCTCCACACCTCCTCGGCGGCGCCTTCGCCGCCTTTGCCTTCTCGCAGCCCTCCGCCTCCGCAAAGAACGGCCTTCTCATCCGTGGCTTGGTCAAACACTTGCCACGGGAAATCGCCTTCGGAAGGAGCTTTTTGATCACATCCCTGGTAGCATCTTCGGCCTGGTCCCGGTACTGGGCACACATGTTAGGGATAATGACGGTTTTAAGCGTCTCAATGTCCTTCTCCCTCTGGGCGAAGATAGCCTTTGTGTTCTTGTGATCCTTCGCCTCAGCCGAAAGAAGAGTCTTCCACCTCTCCTTTTGCCCAACCACGGCGTTGTAGCCGCCCTCTAATTTGTCCCGCTCCTCCTGCAGCTTAGCGGCATCAGCCAGTACAGCCTCAACCTTGGCCCTCTCGGCTAGGACCGCCTTCTCAGCGTCCTCCCTGAGCTTTCGCTCAGCGAGGAAATCATTTTCGGCGGCCCGGAAGTCCTTCTTCGCCTTCTCGGCCTCTTGCTTAGAGGCGCAAGCTCAAGCCTAAGCCGTTCAAGCACGGGGCGGCACCATGACCTTTTCTTGCTCCATAATGTGAACGCCGGCTAGTTCAGTCCACTTCGCCAGCATCTTGGACAACCTTATGCCTTCCGCCCTAATCTAGGCGGGGGAAGGCTTCAAGGATGAGGAGTCGACGGTGACATTTTGATTGCCCGTCTGCACAAGCCGCTTCTCCAATTGCCGTTCAGTAAGAGGGATAGCCGGCACCGGTTGATCTACAAAAAATTCGGACAAAGCATCCATGTCAACATTCATTGACATGTCAGAAAGCCTGTCATCAGGAATGCCTAATGAACCGGCCTAAACCGAGCCATAGGTTAGATCCGTACCAGCCTTGGCCTTCTTGGTTGGAGGACCCTTTTCTTTACCGGCCTCGGTAACAGCGGCAGCAGCAGACGCTGCCTCTTTTCTCTTATTTGAAAGAGGAGGACCCTTCGTAACGGTGACCTCCTCTTCAACATCGACGACCACCACCACCTGCTCCTTTTGGACCACAGGGACTGGAGATTGAGCTGAAGATTGAGCTGGGGTTGACTCCGTTGCCGCCGAAGACGTTGTCTTTGATCTCCGGCGCGGCACGTTACCGGCGATCTGCGCTTGAGCCGCCGTCACATCCAATGCCTTCAACTGCTGCTCCATAAGTTCGTGAGGAGCCGGTCACGATCACGTGGCGGGGCCTTAGGATGCGGCTCAACAACTCTCCCGTTCTCGTCAAGTCCCAACCTACGGAGGACGGAGGCAGGCGATTCCGGGCCAAATCGGTCTGGCAGAAGAAACGGCAGTGAGTTAAGTAAAAGAAATAAACCAAAGTTCAAAAACGAGAATCATAAAAGGCAAAGATGGGCCTCACACCGACCCCACTCACCCCGTTCGAGGGCCTGATGAGGCCGACGTGGCAGAGTGAGCGACTCATCCCGAAGAACGATCCGCGTCGGGGCATCCATCCCTTCGGCGTGCCATCCTTCGCGACCTCAAACAAATGACCTCATTGCCGCTTTTCGTCCTCATTAAGATAGACCTTCGAGGCGTCCATCTTAAGCTTATTCGGGGAGACGTATTCGTCATGCTCCCCTTGATTCTCGCACCGAATTGACGCGGTCCTGGAAGGACCGGGCAATGGATAGTCCTCCGGAACCTCAACGTATACCCACCGCCCCTTCCGGTCCTTGCAAGAAGTAAGCTTAGATACGGTGATATAACCCGCTCATCAGATATTGTACCAGCCCGGGCCGCCTAGGGTAGTCCCCCGAAGGTGGTGGAGCCGGCGAAAGAGGTTCACCGTTGGGGCCTCCCCTTTGAAAAGACACAACCATACAAAACCAACAATCGTCCTGATGGCCAACGGATGCAGTTGGGTCACGGCGACATTCATGGCTTTAATAATGGCAGCAACGTATTCATTCAGAGGAAACCGGAGCCCATACTCCAGGTGTCTGATGTATACGCCGATACAACCCTCGGGAGGGCAACAGACGGCCTGACCCTCCTCAGGGATAACAATTCTATACCCCCTGCCGAAGGAGTAATGGTGTTCAAAAAGTTCAGAACCGGAGCAGCTAGCGAACTTATTCGTCCAGGCACGATCAGGACTGATCGAGCAGGTATCACCGTGACCCGAAACAAGCGGCCTCTCTACGGCAGAAGGGGTCGCCTCATCATCGTCATTATCAATACCCTCCAAATATCTCTCATCAATTTCAGGAGAAGGAGACCTGGGGCCCCCGAACCTTAGCGGGGTAACGGCAAGTGGCTCCTGCTCATCAGGATGCGACGGTTCGCCCCTGCCGCAAATACCGGGTCCAAAGATCGTAGAAGACATGACAACAAATACTTAACAAATAAAAGTTGAAAAATTTGTTTGTTTACCTTGGAAAAGTGTTACGCCGAGAAGACTAGAGAGAAGTTTCTTCGAAGAAAGCTAGAGAGAAGAAATTTTTTGAGAAAATGAAATTTGTGCGGAAAATTAAGGGGCACACTGCTCTATTTATAGAGCAAAGCCCATGAAATGGACCAATCAGGGCAAAGCCCATGAAACGTCGACCAATCAATACCAAGCCACGCGTCAAGCATGCAGCCATGGAATGTCAATCGACATACAGTTACAAATCTTCTTCAACACGCTCCTTGGTATTACTTGCTAACGACCAGCTAATCAACAAAGCAAAGACAGCACCGGCCGGGGGCAATCAAAAGCACAAACGGCACTCTCAACCTTGGTCTCGGCCAGCGCCACTTTCTTTTCCACATAGGATGTCCGTTACACATCCATGTGGAGGGGGGATATGGTACGGCCTGAACAGAACCAAGCCGAGGAAGAAGAAGCCGGGGAAGAAATTCAACTTGCGCAGAAGACGCTCAACACTCATCGAAGGTCCATACCACGACATAGACTACGCTGGGGGCAAATTGATGGGGCATATTTCGCACCCGCCGACCGAGTCAACATATCGAGCAAGGTCAAAGATATCCACAAGAAGTCAACGTATTAGATGACCCTAACCGACGCAGCTATTTCGGCCGGCTGTCACTTGGGTCTCGGCTAGGCAACTAGCCGGTCGGGAGGCATATCCGCGTACTCACATCCAAGTCCCCTCGGCATGGAGTCAACCGGCCAGTGGCGCTGCCATGGGTCCCTCGGCCGAGGGTAGAACGATCTTTCCACTCGCTCGCCACTTGGCACTACGTGACAAAAGGTGAAAGTCTATAAATACTCCTCAATCCTCATTGAGAAAACGATCGAATAATCCACATTTCATCCATAAACTCACTATTAATCTGGTATAAACTCCCTCATCTCTCTACAATATACTTTGCCAAGTAACACACAACTTAATCTCTTTAAGTTTACTGAATTGAGCATCGGAGTGAGTACGCTCGGTACCAAGCCGAGCCCTCAGTTTGTTCATTGTTTCAGGAGAGGCCGAAAGGAAGAAACAAGCAAAAGACGTCATTCATCAAGCTCACGTGGTCACAAACACTGCTCCGGAATTACACCCGGAACAAGGTTGATTCTCATGCTGGAGTTAAATATGACGAGTTTGGGTTCACCTTGGTTAAACTTCAGAAGCTTAGTCACAAGGAAGATCCGTATGTACTGGCGCCTCAAGTGAAACAGGTGTTTTATGTGACTGATCCAGGGGATAAGAGGAGGTCAATTGTTATATTACCGAGATCTCGCCATGATATTGATGATTATGATGAGGAAGTAGAGTTGGAAGAAAGTCCAGCAACTAAAGTTTTTCAAAATGAGAATTCCCCTAATGATGAGGGTGAAGATTCATTGACATATGTACGAGACGACCATGAGGAAGGTGAATGGGTTGACAATATTAAAATAAGCAGAAAGCATCGTCGTCAAAATAATTGAGGTAGATTTTAGATCTGTATAAGTGTAGTGTTATTGAGCATGTGGCATGAGTCAGATTGTTTTTTTTATGTGTGTGTGTCTGTTTATTTTATTGATTGCAAATTGCATAATTCGGGTTCTGGTAGGTTGTTGGCTCGGCCGCTCAGGTTGTGCTTTTGGATCTATATGTTTCTCTTACACAAAGTGACGGTAACAATGAAAATGAGTAGCATGTTTACAATATTTATTTAAGTCTGATAGTACATTTATTGTAGTTGGAAAAATAGATTTACATGGTAAACCGATGTTAATCGGGCTTTATTTTTGTATTTGCATTTTTGTAGGATTATGGCAAAAAAGAAAAAGCAAGTATGCTCGTCTCGCGGTGGTTCAACTTCTTCTGATGAGTCAGATGTTGAAAAGTTTAATCGTATAGACGAGAGAGGTCGTACTATTCTTGCTAAAGTGGGGGAAGCAATTCAAAATAACGTCAAACTTCCTTTGGATTGGCATCCAGTTCGTCAAACTCCATTCGGTAAAAACAGACCAACTTCCAGGCGTTATCTTGGAGTAGTTGTTCGAGAACGTATGCCCATCACCTACGGCAGTTAGAAAGATATTCCCAGATCCGATCTTAACGACTTGTATGACCAAATCACGGTAGGAATTCCACATGTTATATTTAACATGCAAAAGTCTTTCTAATGGATATGTTTTCTTTTACATTGTGCTTTGATCGTGCTGGAATCTGTTTTTCCAACGGATTTTTATCTTTTAAGTTTGTGGTTTATGAAGGGTACCATGGATTTTCATCTTTAAGTTTGTGGTTTATTATTTCTTACTCCGTTTTGTGTTCGTTCAGACAGGTAAGTAGTTTAAATGTTTATTTCTGGAATTTGTACCAATGCTAGTGATTTTGTATTATCCCATAGAAAGTTTTCACAGTACCAGCACACCGTAAAAAATGGATCTTATCTCGAGCTGATGATCGATGGAGAGCTTTTAAGACTAGATTGAGAAAGTTGTGGCTATACAAGAAGTCTGGAAAATTGCGAAAAAGACCGCCGTGGAAATATGATTGGATAAACCAATCGGCTTGGGATAAATTTAAGGAAATGTGTACTACTGAGAAATTCCAGGTTTTTGTTTCGCATACTTTATATTTTATAATTATATATTTAATCTCTCTATGAAAATAAAATGTTTGTGTTTTAAGCCAAATTTGTTTGAATATTTGAAGGAGTTAAGCAAAGATAGTCGAAAGCGATCAAATCTCAAAGTCTCAAGCTATCGAGGAGGCTGCCTTGGTTACCAACATTTTGAAGAAGAGATTGTATGTTTGGTGAATATCTATTACTTTATGACATTGATTCAACTCACTATTGCTTTCGATAATATATTTTCAACTATTGTTAGACAAATGAACAATTGAAAAACGGGAACCAGGATGATAAAGTACCTCGACATGAGTTGTGGATTAGAGCTCATTCACGTGCCAAAGCTGGAGAATTCGCTTCTGATAACCCAGTCGACAAAGAAATCGCTGACGAAATCGTAAAATTCTATTTTTTCCCACTTTATTAGAATATTAATAATATTATTTTATGTAACCTAACTGGTTTCTTCAATGTTAATATTAAGAATGTATTGAAGACAAAACTTGCAAGAGGGGAACTTGTATTAGAGGGTGGTCGAGATGATATTTTGGCAAGAGCATTGAAGAAGCCGGAGCATGGAGGACGCGTTATAGGCGTTGGATCAGGCATCACCATCACAGAATATTTTGGGTTTTCTAAACCAACGCTACCTAGTCAAATGCGTGTTGAGTTAACTAGTTTGAGGTTAGAGATGGCTTTCCTGAAAAACAACGTACAACTTATGATGACCTTTCTGATGAAGTGTCAGGACCAGAGCAGATGAAGCAATTTATGGTTAGTTTCAGTCATTTAGGGAATTTTGGTAGCCAAGATGCTTCCCAATTTACTAGTTTTGATGGCCATATAAGTGGCAAAGATGGTGGTCAGCTTGGTAATTCAGCTAGTCATGGCAACGACATGTTTGATACACAGAGAATGCAACCTGGTAATTTAGGTGGTCATAGTAACGATCAATTTTGTGATATGAGTGGGCAGAATAATGGTTTCTTTACCCAACTTTTAACAAAAGGTAACGAAAGTAAGTTTTTTTATGTATTATTTATACTATTATGATTTATGGTTGATTACAATTTCTGTCTAAAGGTTTGGAATATCCTTCCAAGACGTCGAAATCTCAACAAAAAGACCAGGAAAAAGAACAATATATACAACTTGATCTTTACAAAGTTGCTTGGCCGGATAAAGATGTTGAAATTATTCGGCAACCTAACAGGCACTCTCAGCATGATATAGACTATGACATACTACCTATTAGTGAGTACGTATTGCCTAAGGTATGAACTTGGACTCTGACTTAACACGCCTATTAATGAGCACATATTGTCTAATCGTAAGTATCTTGGGTGATAACAGATCGACATCGGTTATTAAGATGGGTGCACATTCTGCTTTTATTAAGTGACTTTGATTCTATTTAAGATCATGAGTCATAGTTTTATGACGAACTATATTTGTTTTATGTCTTATATTTTATACAGTTTAACGATATTTGTATTCATGTGGACTAGGGTACTTATGATTGTTGCCTAGCGATTGAGGATGCTGAACAAGGGATTCAAATGGTTGCAATTGGGGAAGTGCACATATCGGGGGAAACAGAAGTGACTTTGAATCATTTCAGAACTTTGTCACAAGATTATCACCGAGTCACGATTACTGAAGAAATTATGCCAACCGCACAATTGCCATGTCCTAATCACCTAATGAGGAGTGTAGTGTAGTATGCCAAGCAATGTACACCTTTGTTTCGTGGCCAGCTCACCTAATATTTCCAAAGAAAGAGGTATGATCGTACGATGCCATTCCCATAACTTCTAATTTGATCTTGGATAATTATGTTATAGAAGTAAGATAAGTTACTTCTACTCTCTGATTGATTTTTTTAATACTGTCTGTAAGTGTTATAAGCAACGAGCAGATGTGGTTGTCTCACAGTCACAATCCTCACAATCATCAACCACTAAAAAATACGACATCACCTACAACATCACCGAGGAAGATCGTGCCAAGGTGAACTCTGGTATGCTGAAGGCTTTAAAGAAAGAAGCTATGGGGATGAAAAAGAGCCATCGAAACATCATTATATCTATTACGGAAAACGTTTTTTTACCATCAGCAAGATGTTAGACTTGATTATGAAGACCTATTTGATTGGTGCTTCCAAAAAGAGATTGGATCATCTCATATGTCAATTTTCATGAAGTATGTACTCAGTTCTATGTTTCGGTTTTGTAGTTTACTTTTTCAATGTGATTATTTAATTAATAGTTTTAAGGAAATTATTTTAATATGCAAGGCAGTGAGCATATGTGGTTGTATCACAGTCACAATCCTCACAATCATCAACCACTAAAAAATACGACATCACCGAGGAAGATCGTGCCAAGGTGAACTCTGGTATGCTGAAGGCTTTAAAGAAAGAAGCTATGGGGATGAAAAAGAGCCATCGATTATATCTATTACGGAAAACGTTTTTTACCATCAGCAAGATGTTAGACTTGATTATGAAGACCTATTTGATTGGTACTTCCAAAAAGAGATTGGATCATCTCATATGTCAATTTTCATGAAGTATGTACTCAGTTCTATGTTTTGGTTTTGTAGTTTACTTTTTCAATGTGATTATTTAATTAATAGTTTTAAGGAAATTATTTTAATATGCAAGGCACGTGAGCGAGTCATGTCACAAAGATGGAGTATCGGGGATGTATGGATTTGTTGACTCCAATCATCTCTCTCCTTTAAATCCAACTGTAGAAGAAGATCGCTCATACTACTTATGTCGTGTTTTTGGCTGCAATGGAGGCAGAAATATTAATCAACTTTTTTTCGCTCCTTTCCATGAAAAATAAGTCTATATGTAATAATTTAATTCTAATTCTAATTTCTAGCTTATTATCTATAAGTATATTTTATTCACACTAATAAGTTAAGTACAGTCGGCATTGGATGTTAGCTGCTATAAGTCCATGGAACGGAACTGTTTTCTTGCTTGATCCAGCGGGATCAAATAATATCAGTGAATTCGCTCAACAAGTTATAAATGAGTATGCAACCCTGTTACTATGCTTAACAAAATTTATTAATACTCATATCTATTATAGCGTTTTGTTGTTCAAATTATGAGCTCATTTTTGTAACTAGGGGTATTATAAAATTTAGCACTCTTCACCGAAAGGACATCAAGAAAATTAAGAAGAATCCAGTGAGATGAATGAACATACAGGTACGTATAACAAAATCACTAAAAATATGCACTCGCCTATATTTCAATTATAATATTAATGTCATGTGAATATTGGATTTGTTTGTACTTCATTATGACAGTGTCCTCGTCAATATCAAGTATCGAAGGATTGTGGATATTTTGTGTGTCGTTACTAATCGACACTATCGCAAGTAGACGACCGATGATTCCAGATCAGGTAGCTATCAAACTCACATTAAGCTTTTTATGCATTTCGTTTTACCGTTGTCCTAAAAATGAGATTGTATGGTTATTGTCTTGTTTCTTATTTGTTCACTGGGTTGGTTTTATTATAGTTTGAGGACCTTGGGAGATCTTCTTCCCAGGGGAAACTAGAGTCCCCAACCGGATATGTTTTTTCTTCGTTTGCATTTGCACCCTTCTTCTGTGATAACCTCAAAAAGAGCTTTACGTGTTTTAAGCAATTTTATACTTTCATATTCGAGAATCAACCAATTCGACTCTGCTCAGTCTCTATATCTGCATTCTTAAGAGTTTTGGACACTGTCATCTTAAGACAATTAAAGCGCGGCTGGCTGGCAAAGAGGGGTCAGTTGTGGATGCATTATCCATAAGACAAAATCTTATGAGGTAAACCCCTGTAAAGGGTTGTACCTTGTCCATTATGCTTAATTCCCTTGTGTAACAGTCAAAACTGGCTCACCAGTCCTATAATTGTTTGAAATTTTTTTCTTGCAGTACTTTCCCGGATCTTGTGGCACTTATACGCAAGAGGAAATTGAAAAGATAAGAAATATGTGGGCGACATATTTATTCAGTCAAATGGAAGATGAGGAAATTGAAGATGATGATCTTATGGATGGTGGTGAAATTTGATTAAATTTTAGTCATTGTTAGAGTTTTTTTATGTGAAACCTATCAAATTTTTTTTCCATTTTTTAGTTAATAATTTTTAGAACACAGGTATTTTATTTTTTAACTTGATTAAATTGTAATTGCTAGACTTAATTTTGAAGTATAAATAATTTGGATATCATGGGAATGTATCAAATTCGACTTTTTTATGATATATATAGATATAATTTATAGCTTTGCATTATTATTATTGTGTCGAAAGAGTTATAAGTACGTTTCGTGAAAAAAAAAATTGACTCATTATATATGTATATATAACATTCACATTAATTAGGCACATATTTATGCATATAAAAGAGACCGGTTCTGTTGAGAACTAGTCTTTTAGTGTCAATTAAAGAGACCGGTTTTAACTTGCAAGGGGTCTACTACGTACAAAGTAAAAAGACTAGTTTGAACCCATCAGGTCTCTTACAAAGAAACAAAGAAACCGGTTATTAGTGATAACAGGTCTCTATATTACTAACAAAGAAACCACCTATTCCACCGGTTTCGTAGGCTAAGACACCTGTGAGATATAGCCGGTTATAAACCGGTTTCTTATGCTATTTTTAACCGGTTTCTTATACATTTTTTGTAGTAGAGCCTAGACGGTTATTATTAACATCATAGTTATTATTACACATAAAGTAACATTGTTATAAAGGTGGTTTTAAAATTTAAGTAGAATAATAAAATAGCTAATTAAATTATAAATGTCAAAACAGGAATTTCGTGGGTGTTACAGCTTGCCCGATGTAACTCCTAACTGCATTAATAATATCCTTCCCAGTTATGGCTCAAGTGTCCTTAAAGAACTGGCTGCAGGTATAGTAAACAAGGCAAACTTTATTTCCTCACCTATCACATGGGCAAACAGAGTATTCTGATGAGCTAGGGTTAAACAATTTCCTTGTCTAACAATACCAACATTAATGGGTTTAACTAGTTTAGACCATCCCCAAGCAGTGGTCGCGCTAACTAGGTCACGACCCGATTTTACTCTTAATCCCACCTTATTAACCTTGACCCATTTTCACCCTCCCAAGCAGAAGGTCGCGACCTAGGTCACCAACTCAATCATTTCTCACTTTACAACATTCTCAATCATTTCCCTCATTCTTTACCCTACCAAAACATCTCTCTTACTTTTTAAATTAACCATTAAATTACAAACAACTTAATCTTATAAATATTTTAATTATAAAATAATAATTATATGATGAATGTAATCGTGTATTTTACGGTTATGTTTGAATTATTAATCAAAACTATAAAAAAAAAAAAAAAAAAGTTAAAACGTACAATTTTTTTTTAAAAAAAAAAACAAAGAAAATATGTGGCTCAAGCAATACCCCAAACAACAACTAACCATTCATTATCAAACAAACCAAATTCCAACCCCCAAATCAACCCATCTTTCCCAGTAAACTATATCCCATCCCCTTCTAATTTCCAATTTCATTCAATCCCTTTTCTTTTTAATTTCCCATTCCCCAATCATTTACCCCTTCCATTTTCATTGTTTGATCAAGTCATCCCCAAATCAATTATCTTCTTCCTCAGACAATTAACCCCAAACCAAAAATTATTGCGGTAAAAGAAACATCGCGTCACCATCATCCGGTAATATTCCATTTTTAAATCTTGATGTATATATGTTTGTGAATCTGAATGTATATATTGTTCATAACCATCAACATCACCATCGGCGTTTTCTTTTTCCGATCTGAATTTTCTATTGTTGATATAAATGAGTATACCAATATAGAAAAAATTAAAGTGGGTCAAAAATTATCAAAATTGAGTTCATTTGATAGATAATCAAAAGATCTAATCGTTTTTTGTATGCTCATAATTTATTTTAGTTTGATTTAATCTGTATTCTCCATTTAACTTATTTATTAAAGTAGAGTTTCATCCCTTCGACTTTGACAGTTGTGCAGAGGAAAAAAAAAAAGAAGAAGGCTTTGGCTTGTCCTTTTATTTTTAGGTAACCAATTGGAATAGGACACCTATTAGGTCATGGAAGAGGTCAAGCATATCAAGTGAAGGTCACAAATTGACCTTCTGTGGTCACAAATTGACCTTCTGTGCAAGGAGGTCACCTTAATTCTCTCCCTAATTAAGGATTAAGGCGACAACAAGGTCACGACCTCCTCGTGACCTTGCTTGCAGACCATCCCCAAGCAAGGTCACGAGGGAGGTCGTGACCTTGTTGGGTCGCCTTAATCCTTAATTAGGGAGAGAATTAAGGTGACCTCCTTGCACAGAAGGTCAATTTGTGACCTTCACTTGATATGCTTGACCTCTTCCATGACCTAATAGGTGTCCTATTCCAATTGGTTACCTAAAAATAAAAGGACAAGCCAAAGCCTTCTTCTTTTTTTTCTCCTCTGCACAATCTGTCAAAGTCAGAAGGATGAAACTCTACTTTAATAAATAAGCTAAATGGAGAATACAGATTAAATCAAACTAAAATAAATTATGAGCATACAAAAAACGATTAGATCTTTTGATTATCTATCAAATGAACTCAACTTTGATAATTTTTGACCCACTTTAATTTTTTCTATATTCAGAAAATTCAGATCGGAAAAAGAAAACGCCGATGGTGATGTTGATGGTTATGAACAATATATACATTCAGATTCACAAACATATATACATCAAGATTTAAAAATGGAATATTACAGATGATGGTGATGGCGATGTTGTCGCCAAACTGCAATAATTTTTGGTTTGGGGTTAATTGTCTGAGGAAGAAGATAATTGATTTGGGGATGACTTGATCAAACAATGAAAATGGAAGGGGTAAATGATTGGGGAATGGGAAATTAAAAAGAAAAGGGATTGAATGAAATTGGAAATTAGAAGGGGGTGGGATATAGTTTACTGGGAAAGATGGGTTGATTTGGGGGTTGGAATTTGGTTTGTTTGATAATGAATGGTTAGTTGTTGTTTGGGGTATTGCTTGAGCCACATATTTTCTTTGTTTTTTTTCAAAAAAAAATTGTACGTTTTAACTTTTTTTTTTTTTTTTTATAGTTTTGATTAATAATTCAAACATAACCGTAAAATACACGATTACATTCATCATATAATTATTATTTTATAATTAAAATATTTATAAGATTAAGTTGTTTGTAATTTAATGGTTAATTTAAAAAGTAAGAGAGATGTTTTGGTAGAGAAAGAATGAAATGATTGAGAATGTTGTAAAGTGAGAAATGATTGAGTTGGTGACCAGTCGCGACCTTCCGCCGCTTGGGAGGGTGAAAATGGGTCAAGGTTAATAAGGTGGGATTAAGAAAAAATCGGCCGCGACTGGGCTAAACGACCATTAACGCTTTGGGGATGGTCTTAGAAGAGCCAAGGAGGTCACCATAATAAGCCTCAAAAGCTGCTTGAATGTCTTCCTGCTGATTACACATCACCCCCTCTATATTCTTCACCTGATACACCCTATTCCTCATTCTCCTATGCTTGATACTAGCATGAAAAAATACATTATTTATATCTTCCTCATCCATCCATTTTTCCTTAGATTTCTGCAGGAGATATTAGCTTTTAGATTTCTTAAGGAGAATAAGCTATTGTGCACAAGCAGCTTTAGCATCACACAAGTCGCTATTCAGGGGGTCCTGAATTAGTTGCTTCTGAAATTCCTTTAGAGCTACTTCAGTCACCTCAGTGATGTTCTCAGTGTCATTGAAGTTATGTTTATCCAGCTGCCTTAAGCATTACTTCAACATCTTTATTTTCTTTGTTACCTGGAACATTGGAGTGCGCTTGACCTTTATCTTCTATTGAGACTCTACCACCATATTAAAATCCTCCAGTAGAGACCACATGTTATAATACTTGAAAGGAATCCCTTTCCTACCCCCCATTACATTAAAATGAATAAGGCAAGAGCAGTGATCAAAGAGCCCTTAAGGTAAAAAATTAGCACAACACTTAGGGAAGGCAGTCAACCAACCATCATTAATCAAACACTCTATCAATTTTGCTGTAAACTTTTGTGGAATTCTCATGTTTTTTATTCCAAATAAATAAAGCCCCAATTATTCTTAATTCAGTCCACTCACAATTTGTTACCATCTATCTCATAAGAATAATATCATGCCAAGTCACCTCTGCTCCTCCTATTCTTTCTCTAAGTGCATGTGGTGGTTGAAATCCCCACACACCATCCAAGCATTATCAATTCCCATTATAACTTGATCCGAGGAGTCCCATAAACTATCCATCTCCTTGTTTGTGATAAAGCCATAAACAACAGTTAAGTAAAAATGATAGTCCCCCATTTTATCATAAACTTGAGAGTGAATTAATTGAGCAGTTATACACCTCACATCCATAACAAATTGAGAGGGCTACCAAATAAGCTAGATCCTACCTCTGTTATGTTTGCTGCTATTAGTGCAAATTGACCAATTTTCACAGACACTATTCTTAATCTTAAGCCAATTCCAACTCTTAACTTTTGTTTTTAAAAGACCAAATAACCCTACATTATTCTGGTTTAGAAACCATTTTATTTCTAACTGTTTATTCATACTATTCATACCTCTAATATTAAGGAAACATAGGCTATCCATTTTCTAATTGGATCCTTCTTAAACTACTCTTTTCAGCACTAACACTTCTTGATATGGTCATGTTTAAAGCATCCAGAAAAGTAATACCTCTAGGGGAATACTGCTCTCAGGTATTTCTTGTCTCATCATCCTAGATAATATCCTCTTGGGAAACGAAGGCCCCTCAGTCGCTTTAATCACAGGCACTGCATGTGTATCAACCTGAGTTACAGCAGGCTATACCACAGGGGTACAAACTACCTCAGGCTGCACCACCTGTGCTCTGGCCATATCAGGTTTCTTAGGTTGCTGCACCAGAACTCTCTGAAAAGGTTGTTTCATTACTGTAAGAGGTCTAGGTCTCCAAACCTTTTTCACTAGTTTAGGACCCTCGCCCTTCCTACAGTGCTCTACAACATGGCCCATACCCTTGCATTTCTCATATGCCAAAGGCAACCAGTCATAGTCCACCTTTATCTTCTGAATAAACCCCAATTCATCCTTAAAAATCAACTCCTTTGGAAAATACCCACTTCTCCACTTAGTTTCCTTAAGAACTCCTTCCCCTAGAATTTTATCGCAAGCCCATATAATTTTATCCAGATTGGAACCTTTTTCACATCATGCTTAATAAGGGCAACTTCTGGGCTCCCCTCCTTGATAATAACTCCTTCGTTTTAAACTCACCATAAAAATTCCATTGGGTAGGAACGATACCTTATCAACCCCATTAGCCTACCAGACCCGCTTAACAAAACCAGACACCACATTACTAGATGGCAGACCAGTATCGAATCTCACCTTCTACTTCGTCATTACTCAGTTGAAGTATCGGCTGATCAATCGCTTCATCCTCCACTGATACAGTATCATCCACTAGTTCTGAATCTTCATCAATAAGTTCCAATTCCACCTTAAATCGTAACGGAGAAACCCTAAGTGAAGGTCCCCTCCGATTTAGGCAAATTGGATTTATTGTTATTATTCGTACTAGTACTAGCAGCATTAATCGCTGGCTGTTTTTGATGATTTTGATTACTATTATTAAATTGATGATTATTATTGTTTAGATTGTTCGTAGGTTTCTTCGACCTCGCCATTGCAGAAAGTTGTAGAAACCAGGTAAAGTCGTAAGCTTCTCTCTCTAGACTCTCTCTCTCATCTCGAAAAAATATTGTTAATTATGGATAATATTTGTTTCTTACAATATCTAATTTTATTTTTCTGAAACTAATTAAGCATTCGTAGCATTGTCATATTCAGTTTAGCTTGCTATGTACAGAGTACATTTACCAAGTTTAAATATAATGGAGAGGTAATTACAAGTTACTAAAGTAATCCATCTTTCTTTTGTTGTTACTATTTGTTTAAAAGGAGATATTAATTCATTTAATATTGTAAATGCAGTGAAAGTAGATTACGATGAAAGTATATAGCAAAATTTACAAATGACTTCCTCTCATCCACATTAAAGGTTACACTTGCTTTTAAGTAGTCTTCAGAGCAATACTTTAACCGTGTTTTTCTTCATCTATACGTGCCTTTTCTCTACGAAAAATAAAATTTAATGTAATATATTTCCATAACAAATCTAAATATATAAGTTTCATCTTTTAAAGCTTCAGACTTCAATTGATATTTATGGTCAAAGTTCACGTTTGACCATAAAAAAGTGAATGTTACCTTTGGTATGATGAGACAGAGTATATTGAAATAAATTCCCAGATTGGTTTTATAACACCATAATAAAACCATAATTTGACATCAAAAATAATAATGCACACGTTTACAAATATGGTTCGTTTTCTTTTGCAGGCGAACTGAACACTAAGGTTCATATTTGCTTATATAAAGAATTATTCGAAAATTAAATGTTTGGATTTTAAATAATAGTTTATCACAAGATTACACGAAAAAAGAGCGTATCAGCCAACGATGGTATCTCATCTTCCAAAACATTTAACTATTCTTAAATATAAGCAAAAGAGACAAAGTTTAACATAAGATTATAAGCATTGATTCATTAATCGTGGATGAAAAGGTAAAGTATTTTCAACCTCAGGACCTTATAAAAATTTAATATATTTCATATAGAATACGTTTAAAGTTAAATGATATAACTTTCTAAATCATTCAGATGCTATAACAAACTTTATTTTTCATCACTCTTTTAGAGGGACACGCTTTTTAATTCATAGATTTTTACACAATTAGTTACAAGAGATTTTAGAAAATTTACCTTGAGTTTAAAATATAATAAGATAATAGAGGGTGAAGATAGTAGTAATTAAAGTGAGTCATAGAGAAATTGACGTGTGAAAAAAAAGGAAGAAAGGAAAAATAGGAGGATAATATTGTAATCCCCTATAAAATCTAGTGCAAAACAGTGGCGGAAACACTCTCGAATGAGATTAAATACACAAAGATAAAAGTTCTAACTGTTATAAATTGAGAATGTATAAAATTCTCAAGGATAAAATAAAAACAAATGATCAAGTCTAAACAATTGCCACTTTTATAAAAAGGGCGAAAATAAAATTCCTCAAAGTGTTCAAACTAAAACCATAAAAGAAAGTAGAAAAACGGAGTAGGGTCTGCAAACTACTCGCTAGCTCACGAGAGAATCCTCAAAGAAAGCTAACACCTTTTTGTCATGTTATAAACATATGACCACAATCGATGGGGAGTAACTCGACGTTCTCCCAGCCATATCACATGACATAAATGTTACAGATTCAAATAATATATCAAAGCAAATTGAAATGTTATAAAACATAAGTAACAAAATATGATTACCAAATCACGTTAAAACCAACGTGCTGCATGCTTAAAAGCAAAATATTCAAAAGACAGAATGGAAATAATTTAGTTCAGGCTAGATATTCACTTTAGCTATAATCCTTGACACCGCAGAATCTTACACTAATTTCGGGAACCCGGTGTCACGCAAAGGTGACCAACTCCAGGTCCACTCACTAGACAACAAACTATAATAGGACTCGTCTTACCACGTAGTGCGTAGTCCCAGGCTAAGTACATGTACATGACTCTACGACAATCTGTACCTCCCACAAGGGTACCCAATCATATAGCTGTATAAGAACCCGTATGCCTTAGTTCATTATCCTTTGCCCTTACTTTAATTATTCCAAACTTAAAATTATCCCAAAGATTGTATCTTATTTGAAATACATTATTTCAAAAGTTCGTAAGTGAACTACACTTTTATTTCTTCAAAATAGAAAGCTTAAACTTTACTTTCCAAAGTCTAAAATTATTTTAAGGTTAAAAAGTAATTGAAGCTACTGTACTAAAGTTTAAAATAAGCTAAAAATTTAATATACTTAGTAAGATATATATATTATTGGGCCTTAATGAGACAAACTCTTAAAAACATATTTTTAAAACTGGACAGCAGTGCTGTAAAATTAATAATTAAATACAGAAAAATCGAAATGATGCAAGGCCAATTTTCATGATTTCCTATAGCTTTTAGCTACAACTTTCATTTTAAAACCAACTTCTAAGGACGAAAGTATCAGGGGTCTAAAAAATCCATTTCTAAAAACTGACAGAAAACGATATCCAGAAAGTTTCAGTGCTTAAAACGACTTTAAGAAAACATTTTAAGGCAAAGTAAAATTCTAAACATAACTAGACATTATAAAGTTTCTGTGAAAAAAATATTAGCCACTGTATCAAAAGGAAAATATGTTTTACGAACTAAACTTTGAGCAAAAGTCTGAAACGTGGTTTACAGGCGAGCTGTTCACAAATGATTTATTCTGAGAAAACTATACATCAGAAACCAGTGAAATTTTACGGAGGTAATCTAAACTTAAAATAAATAGGAGTCTCTGTTTTAAATTTTCTGTTTTGAGCAACTTAAACAGACGAATTGTATTTTACAAATAGCCTGACAGAATTTACAGATTTAATAACGGTTTTCACAAAATTTTGTAAAATGCCTATAAAATCAAAAACAATGTTTCATAACCTAAACTTTTACACACACCTAAATTTACAGTGTCTCGGCCACATATTAAATTTTCGAGAATTAACATTAAGATTTGGTATTTTAAATCGAATTAAAATAGTTCAGCATTACTAATATCGCATAAACCGTATGAACATTATAAAATGCAAAATAAATACTAAAATTCTGAAACAAATACCACAAAAATTTATGGTAGAATAAAATCAAATATAAACTCCAGAAATAAAATTTTCTCCAGAAAAAAATAAAAATAAAACTCGAATTAAAAATTCTAATACCCAAAACAACGATTAAAGCATAAAAATCAATATATCAACTATATAAATTCCTAATTGACAAAATAAAATTATGTATAGACAAAATTATATATAAAAATCATAGAACCAGATTTCGATAATTTCAAAATCATATATGGGTATAAATCATCATAAAATATTAAAAACTCAATAATACATGCAACTACAACAAGTAAATCGTGTAATACCGAGTAACGTCGAAGTTACCTTATTCGCCGAGTTCCGAGTCTAAAAAATATTCGTCATAAGTATCCTTTTGAATCTCGATAGTCTTGACAACGAACACAAAAATCAACCGAATCCATGCCTCTAATCAATTTTGCGCACCAATCAATCGTCCACTCCGATCAAAAACAAACTTGAATTAAATTAGGAAAACAAGAATATTTACTGAAGTTGTAAATGGATCGAAATAAAGTAGCAAAAAGGTAACTACGTACGTAGAATCTGGAAATGAAGAAGCAAGAAGGCAAGCTCGTACGTAATATATTTTTTTTAAAAAAATCCGCAGCCGTATGTAGGGTTTGTTTGTTTTTTTCTTTTTCTTCTTTTTCAAAAACTAAGATAAATGTAGGTAAATATAAGAGTTTGATAGAAAATGAATAAGAATAAAATCTTATTGTTTAAGATGATATAGCTGGTCAAAAGAAACTAACAAACCAAGAAAATATTTTCTCATTTTCTTGTTAAATAATCAAGTTGAGATATTGTCAAATATCTTAAAGATTTTAAATAAAAGAATTAAAAAATAAATCATGTTAAATAATTAACTTGTTTAAAAGCAACTAACACATAGTCCAAATGAAAATGAAAATGGGCCACCAAAAATATATGGGATATTCTCTCGTGTACTCCTCAACTTTTTCATTTTCTACGATATACCCCTCTTTTCATGCAAAAAAACTTTGACCGTCAATAACTCTTGGCTACAAGTTTAGAATACGATAAACTTTTTTTCCAAATTGACCGTCTTTAAGAGGTCTTCCATTTGAAAAAAAATTCACTGACGTCTCAACTCGTAGTCGGGAATTATGGTCGGTCAAAGTTTATTCGTTAAAAAATGTTTGACCAACCATAACTATCGGCTACGAAATTAAAAAGCGGTGATTTTTTTTTTTTCCAAATTGAAGGCCTTGAAGAGATAATTGGTTTGAAAAAAAATTACCGTTTTCTGAACTCGTAACAGAGAATTATTGTCAGTCAAAGTTTTTTTGCAAAAAACAAGGGGTACATCATAGAAAACAAAAAAGTTCAGGGGTACACGAGAGAATATCCCAAAATATATTTTCCAATTGCTTATAAAGTGTGTCATTTAAATAAGAACTCGGTTCGAGAATAAATCAGACTAAAATAAGACGTAAAATGGAACAAATTCAACGATTTAACGAAAATCGATAAATTAAAATTAAAACTTTAAATCTCATAATTAAAAAATAAAGTAAATGAAACTAAAAATTTACGGGTGTTACAAATATCATCTTTTTTATTGCTCATGCTCGAGTATAACACTAGGTAACACTTGTCAGGCTAGCTAGCTTTGGATTTGAATCGACACATGGGTAATAATGACACAAATGTTTGTACTACCGTCAAATTTACCGCCAACTATCATGGTATGTTCGTTTGTTTTGAATGTAACTGTGTGAGCATATGTTTATCTTAATGCTAATATTAAAACGGGTCAAAATATTGTATCGGGTCAATATATTATTTTACAACGAGTATATTAGGTAAATATGTTGCTTTTTCCCCTGCATTTTGCTTTTGTTTATTCCAGTTAGTTGACCCATTTTATGCTTAAGTCAGATATAACCGTCTTAAATGAGATTTTGTGACCATCATTTAACTAATCTTTTTTTTCTTGACGAGCTTACACATGTATAAAAGTATTACTCCGTATTATAAGTCTACGCATCCGCATGAAATAATAACAATGGTTTACCCCAACTGGGGTTTTGAAATTTATCATGAGCGAAGTTCTATCGAAAAATGTCTCAGATTTTAAAATAGAGCGAAAGCAAAGTTCTACATCAGTTACTCTTCAATTGATTAAAAAGTTAAAAGTTCGCCCGTATTCCTAAGTGAAGTAACAGTTTTTTTTTTTTTCTTTTTTTTTTTTTTTTTTTTTTTTTTTTTTTTGTAAAATAAAGACACCTAACTATCCATAGCCTTACATGCAAGACCATGTGCTCTTTTATTAAACGATCTAGGAATAAAACTAATAGCAAAACAATGAAAAAAGGTGGCAGCCTCAAAAACATCCTTTAGTAGCGCTTTAAGGAGATGATGCACTCGTTCAATCCCAGCTAGTTGATAGACAATAGAAATGCAGTCCCTAGAGATCTCTAAGTGTCGTATGCCTTGTTCCTGAGCCCATAACATAACCGCTAACACCCCCAATCCCTCAGCTTGTAAAGGTGACTCCGCTCTAATCTTCCTCACCTCACTGCAACATCTTTGCCCATTCCCTAGTATACCCTCCCAACCAATCCCCGCTTTCTCAATCCCCCTCCACCCAGCATCCACCATAATCCTTACATAGTCACAATTTCTTATTTCACCCACAATACAAACCGGTTTACTCTCTCTGATCCACATCATACAATCCGTTCTTGATGTACCTGCGGAGACCATTGTATTGAGTACTTCCTTATCACTCGCGTTCATCGCCTGATCTGCCGTCCCAACCAGTTGCGCCCATAAATTATAGAACATTAGTGGATGGAAGGTCAAACCTTGGAAGAGTATTTTATTCCGAATACTCCATAGGCACCAAAGCATCGCCAAAAACCGGACCACCCGAGCGTCTCCACCTTCCAAATTTCCTAAATACGAGATCCATTCAATTAGCCATTTCGTAATACACAAATGCGAGCCCAATTCAGCATGTATTCCGAGCTCTGAACAAGCCCATAATCTTCGTGACACAAGACAATCACGAAATAAATGTTCTATCATTTCCATGCTCATATCATTTGTCAAACATAGCTTGCAATTTGCGTCAATCCCAATATTCCTTTTCCTAAAATTGTTTCCTACCGAAAGAGTGTTTGTTACAATTTTCCAGATCAGGATTTTCCATGTCTGAGGCCCTGGCAATTTCCATAATTTTCGCCTGCAAAACAAGCGTAAGTCCTCCCCTATTCTTGCCTTGTCTTTTTCCGATCCTCGACGCTCCATAAAATCCTCAAACATAACACCATAGCCACTCTTTACACTATACTCACCATCATTGCAATGTAACCAATACACCTCATCCCTTATTTGCGAATTGCAAAAAGGCTTAGATAAAATTAAGTGTGCACTTTCTTCCTCAAAAATTTGTCTTACAAAAACTTAATTCCAAGCTCTCCTCCCATCAGCCGTACTCATACTCAAGTCCTTCACCGTCATATTCCTTAGTTCCGCGAACTCCGCATCCAAAACGCTCAAATGCGGTTCCGGACATTGTCCTCCCACCCAATTATTAACCCACACATTCAAGCTTGAATCCAGACCAGACTTCCATCCTATGTTATGTCGTACCATAGTTAGACCATGCAAGATACTTTTTGCCCCCCATGACAAATTGTTACCATAATTCAGTGCTAAAGATTCCATGATCGCCCCTTCCTTTAGCAATTTTTTACGAAAAACCTTTGCGAAATAGGATCCCGAATCTGATAAAATTCTCCACCCATGTTTAGCTAACATTGCTTGGTTCAGGCATTCAATGTTTCGAATTCCCAGCCCTCCCTCCCGCTTTGGCAGGCTTAGGAATTTCTTACTACACCAGTGGATAGACCTCCCTGATTTAACACCCGCCCACCAAAAATGTGCTAATAAGGAATTAATCTTATTAGTCACACTTACCGGCATTTTAAATACCGATAGAACATAATTAGAGAGATTTGAGAGGACATATGAAATAAGGGTAAGCCTTCCGGCCGATGATAGAAAAATCCCATTCCAAGAGGAAATTCTTTTCATGACATTGTCAACCAGGCTCTTAAACAGCTCATGTTTAGATCCTTGAAACTCAGTAGGTAATCCTAGATATTTTCCAAGATTTTTCTTCCCTTTTATTCTTAACGTCTTTATCCCATTTCGTGTAACACCCCGTATTTTATTAAGTTGGTATCAGAGCTTGTTGCTCCCGACGCACGTTTGTGCACCCCACTTAAAATCACTTGACCTTTAAATAATAAACTTGAGAGATGGGTAGGATGGGTAGATTTAGGATTTTATGTGGTAGTCTGTTTGTGATTGCTAATTGATAGGTATTAATTAAATTTTCTCTTTTGTAAGATGGCTCCGCCAAGAAGAATTGATGATGCTCTTTTACTAGTTCTTACTCAAATTCTCCAAAACCAACAAAATCAGCAGAATCAACAAGCTCCTCTTCCCCCGCCTCCTGAGGGTACTCCAGGCACCTATACTTGGGTGGCTAACCAATTAACCCGAATCAACACTCCCACTTATGGTGGAGAGATTGATCTAGTTGCTCTTACAGGGTGGTTTCGGGAGTTGGAGAAAAGCTTTACGTTGTATGATGTTAAGAAGGAACATAAGGTGAAGCTGGCATCTCACTTCCTAGTACGAGAAGCAGATCGATGGTGGTCCATGACTGGGCCTACCGTTTCATCTGAACCAGGATTTGACTGGGAACGTTTCAAGGAATTAGTGGAGGCCCGATTCTATCCGCAAGAACTTAAGCAGCAGAAGTTGAAAGGATTCATGGAATTAAAGCAAGGAAGCCTTCCTGTTCAGACCTCCACTGATCAATTCAACGAGTTGGCTCATTATGCAACTAGATTGGTGAAGGATGACAATGAAAAAGCCTTCTTTTATCTTGAAAAGCTCTCTCCTAAAATCAAAAGCATGGTCCGTCGGGATTCCACCAGCTTTGTTTCAATTTATAATGATGCTTTATGGGCTGAGAATTCCCTAAAAGACATTGAAAATGAAGCTCGTGCAACCAGTTCCAATCTTGGCAAGAGGCCTTTATATCCATCTTCTAGGCCTTATACTCCTTCACCCAGGTTCATCTCTTCTCCCTCTGACCCAAACAAGAGGAGATTTGTTTCTAATGTGCAAGCTAACCGGGGTGGTCAATCTTCAGCTTTTAACGACAATAAAGGTACTAAAGATCGAGTGTGCTATAACTGCAAGAAACCAGCACATCCTGGTAAATGCTTCGTTGATCCTATTATATGCTTTTCATGCAACAAACCGGGCCACAAGGCCAATGTTTGCCCGGAGAAGAAGGTGACGGCTCCTACTACTCCCGCCGCCCTTGGTGAGGAGGTGAGGCCGAAGGGCCGGATTTTTGTCATGAGCCGAGCGTAAGCCGAGGCACATCCTGATATCATTACTGGTACATTTTCTATTTTTGATGTTCCTTGTATGGTACTATTTGATACGGGTGCCTCTTTATCTTTTATTTCAATGAAACTCTCCGATAAGTTGTCACTTGAATCATCACAAGAAGAAAGCACACCTATATCCTTACCCTCTGGTGATGTCTTTTCCTGTTCTAAAATCTATCCGGAAGTCCCTATTTCTATTGTGGGATCTATATTTCCAGCAAATCTTTTCCAATTTCCGCTTGAAGAATTTGATGTCATTTTGGGCATGGATTGGTTACATACTTATCATGCTCGATTTGAATGTCGAGATCAGAAAATAATTCTTACAAGTCCTTCAGGTCACCGTGTGTCTTATCAAATGGTTAAAAGACAAACCGGTACTAAATTAATTTCTGCTATTTTTGGGTTAAGATCATCCTTGGGCGATTCCTTGGACTTTCAGAGATAAAAAACAGGTAACGGTGATAGGTTACTCGACAAATGTCGAATTTTCCGTCTTATGCGTTGTGATATATGCTCTTATTTGATAAAGTTTGAGTCTTTATACTTTTCCTCATTTCAGCTGCTCAATTTTATCGCGTCAATCCCGTCCCTATGCTCGTATTCGCTTGCTGTATTCTCGAAGTAAGTATATTAAATTTCCGTCTCAATGTGTTCTTGATTTGGACTGTTTAAATGCTGGTTTTGGAGCCGTGTTTGGCACGGTTTCATGTAGTTTAGTGGACCGTTGTTGGCTCGGTTTTTCTAGGGGATTTGGTTGTGAAGGTGCGGCTGAGACTGAGATTCCGTCTCAGGAACAATCTGTTTTACACGACTTTTTCGAGTATAGCTAGATTGAATTTAAAGGTTTCTAGTCATTCTTTAGTTGCGTCTCGTTCCCGTTTCATTTCTGTTTTATTTCCTTCTTGAACTTGAGCTGAGATGACGATGGGGTTTCTGTTTGGGACGGATAAAATGGTGTCTTACGGGACTATTTTTGGGGCGTAAGTGTGACTGATGTGGGACGGTTGTCTATACATTTTTAGGACTATTGTGAGTCACTTTGTGCAGGTTGTTGTTCATGGACTGTGCAGGCTGTTTTGGGATGTTTTACTCGGGGTTTTGTGGGGCTGGTTGCTAGCTGCTTAGCAGCCGTGGAGGAAGGGTTGAGTAAGTTGGTTATGGGTTGGTTATGGGCATGGTTATATGGTGTTTATGAGGACTGTTTTGGGCGAGAATTTGCAGGCCAAGTAGATTGTTTTACACGGCTGAAATGAGGACCCAATGGACTGAAATTTGGTTGTATGAATTGGATAAATGGTTGTTGTAGTATTTGAGACCGTCACATTTTTGGTTTGAAGTGAATTCTAGTCTTATGGCTACATGGTTATATGGAGTGGGTGATTTAAGTGAGTGAATTCTACCTTCTTCATACTTTAAATTTTGTCTTTAAGTGCCTTAGTTACGAGGCTGTTTTGGGTGGTAGATTGTCGTGTTTGTGGTGCTGTTTTATGGGCTGATGAGGGACTGTTTTTATGGGTTATTGTCGTTGGGATGTTGGCCTAGCAGCGGCCTGGCCGTGGTAACTCTTTAGCTTTGGCCGTAACGTTGTAGCCTAGCAAAGGGGGTTGGTGTGCTTTGGTGATGCTGGCCGTGGCCTAAGCGATGGCTTTGGCCGTGGCCTAGGCAGTGGCCTGGCTAAGTCGCGAGTTTGGGCCGTATCTATAAATTGTTTTGACGCTAGTTTGATTTATTTAAAATATAATTAAATTAATTTACGTCTCTTATTTTATATAACGATAATTCGTTAATATCGTCCTTTCACATAATTATTTTAGGTGGCTCATATGTGGTTGAAGATGAAGAGTAATTTTGGGTTTTAGAAGCTTTCTCAAGTTATTATTTGCCTTTTTCTAGCTTAAGGTAACTATTCCGAGTTACTCGACGAATTAATGTCACATTAGTAGTTGATGTTGTGTTTGTTGTTTGTTAAGTAGTTAGGTGATTGATAATGTGTTACTTTCGTTTTTCACATGATAGAAATTGGAAATAGCATGAGAATAATATTGCGATAAATTCTGTGATTTGGGCCAAAGTAGGCCAAGACTCTGAGCTGGGCCAGATTGACCGAACGGGTTTGGTCAAACTAGGTTTAAACCGGTCAGCCTCGATTTGACCGATGACCCGTCGCGGGACTCGGGTCGAGGGTTTGTCTTTGAGGTGAGATTGGATGTTTTACGTTGATGCCTTAATATTTGTGACTATCATTTCACATGTTGGTTGTTGGATGAATTGGTTGCCTTATACTTCAGTCTTCTTGTCTTGTTGCCATTTTAGCTTGTTCTCATGAATTATGAGATTAACGGTTAGCTGGAATTTGGATTATTATTGATATTGGAGATATTGTTGGATTGTCAGCTAAATTGGGTATCCTACTTGTCTTGTGTGGTGTGGGCTAAAGTATTCAAGCTGGGACTAGCTGGGACTAGGTCCTAGGTGAGTATTTCGGCCTTCATCATAGATACGCCATTATAGTCTTTGACGAGTGTATGTTCACTGCTCAATAGCCTTTGTGTTCCTGACTTGGTGGGTATATCCAAGTTGGGGCATGACCTCGTTACTTATTTTGAGAGTAAGTGGTCAGCTTAAGTACTAGCCAACCCTTTGGTGGACTCCTTAGGGTACTCACTTTGTTTTAAAAAAATTGTGGGTCTTGGGTGCGGTGGTGTGTATCCGCATGTCTAGGGTCTGCAGATTTTAGGCTAGGGTTGTGTTGTGTCTTGGCCATGTTTTGATAGAACCTCTGAGCCAAGATACCGGTTCGATTACCTTCCCTACCTCGTGGCATAGACTCGAGTTACAGAGTGACTATTGACGGTGCTAAGAATTTATGCCTGTCTTTGATATATTGCCCTTTCTTGTATGGTGATTTTATGAATTGTAATAGGTGAGATGTAAGCCGGTTACAATTGATAAAGTTTGGATTACAATTTGTTATATGTTTCACATGATAGTTTAGTTTGGTCAGTTTAGGGGTCATAGGTTAGAATACTTGATAATTAAATTGTTTATCATATTGTTTACATGTTACACTACATGTTACATTAAATATGACATTTCGTGGCTGGGAGGACTCGAAGTTACTCCCCACTGAATTGTGGCTTTCGTGTTTGTATAAAATGCGATTGACAGGTTGATGATGCTTAGTTGGGGTACACGGACGAGCTAGTGAGCAAGAGAACCTTGGACCTAGTTTGGCTATTTTTGTGGTAAACCTTTTAACTTTTGGTTGTGTATATATTTTGAAGGGACATATGTCTCCCTTTTCTATTTTGGTTTGTATCACTATATCCCCGCGTCTTTAGTTATGTAAATTAGTTTGTTAGTATTTACAGGTTTTGGCACCCTCTTCTTGGAGATGTTTGTGAATGGTTTAGAAAAGTTTTTAAAAATTACAGGTTTTGTCTAGTTGAACCAATTACAAACATATCCTGTCAGTTTTTCTGTAGAATTTACGTGTTTAATTAACGCTATTTATAAGGGTGTCACATTTCGTGCCTTAAGCAGCGTAGTACTAGGACTGAAAAGAATTCCTGACTTATCATCATTCATGAATTGTCCTGAGACCATACAATAATTGTCCAAGATGGACTTTAAAGACTTTGCTGAGTTGTTATTATCATGAAGAAAAAACACCGCATCATCCGCAAAGAAAAGGTGCGATAAAGCCTCCACCCCTCGACACAGAGTAATTCCTTTCAAGAGCCCGTTCTTTTGCGCATCAAGAATATTCAGGGACAGCGCCTCCATACAAAGAACAAACAAATATGGCGACAAAGGGCCCCCCTGTCTTAAACCACAAGTCGGTTTAAATAATCTTAAAGGAGCTCCATTAAAGAGAACCTGATAAGAGACCGAAGAAACACACATCATGATCAACTTCACCATTCTGGACGGAATTCCAAACTTTTCTAAAACAGCCCGTAGAAAATCCCATCTTACACGATCATATGCTTTACTCATATCTGCTTTAAAAGCATATCGGCCATTCTTCCCTTTCTTATGCGAATTGATTTTGTGGATAGCTTCATGAGCTAATAAGACATTATCCGATATTTGCCTTCCCGAAATAAAAGCATTCTGGAATTCCCCTACCAAGCATTTCATCACATTTGATAAACGGTTCGTAATACACTTAGAGACAATCGTCATAAAAACGTTACACAAGCTTATAGGACGGTAGTCACTCACACCTTCTGGATTATCACATTTCGGAATCAAGCAGATAAAAGTCCTATTCATTTCTTGTAAAACTTTCCCAGAATTAAGAACAGAGAGAACCGCCTCCGTGACATCCCTTTTGATGACATGCCAGCATTTTTGATAAAAAACTGGTGGAATCCCATCTGGCCATGGGGACTTATACGATCCCATTTGAAAAACCGCCGTTCGCACTTCTTTAGCTGTATACGGTCGAGATAGCATATCACCATCATCACTTTGCACCGTTTGTTGTACATTACTAAAGAAGGACTCAGTCACTCGGTTCCAAGTTTCACTATCCACCCGTAGTACTGGATTATACAAAGAGAAGTAGTAATCATGAAACATACTCCCCAAAGTTCCCGAATCATAAACCCAATTACCCATATTATCTTTCACACCTAAGATGTAATTCCGAACCGCACGTCCCTTTACCCAATTAAAGAAGTATTTAGTACACGTATCTCCATCAACCATCCATTTTAACTTAGCACGTTGCTTCCAAAACACTGCCGATGCCTTAGAAAATTCGCGTACTTCTTCATTTGTTTTTGTATATAACTCGTCACTACCATTATTAATAGCGATCTCAATACCTTTTTCTAAAGTATTATCAAAGTCATCCCATTTCTGTTTCCACTCCATTCTCTTATCCAAAGCCCATTTCTTAACCCGATGCCTCACCCTTGATAACTTCCTTGCTACTCGAAAGCTAGGCGTACCCCAAATTTGATGTCGCCAAATATCCTTAATAATGTTAATACATTCCTCATACTCTAAAACCCATGCATCCAATTTATACGGCTTTTGCTTATTATTTTTTATTAACTGCAAATCAAGCTCAATAGGTGCGTGATCCGAGATTTGTATTGGGTAATGCTTGATTCCGGTATTAGGAAAGACCGAGAGCCAATCCTTTGATCCAAGAGCACGATCAATTCTTTCATACACTCTTTTCTTTCCTTTCCGATTATTACACCAAGTATATCGTGGCCCTTTGAAGGGTATATCCACCATTTGATTCGTGATTCGCCAAATATTGAAATCATAAGCTCCCGTTATTGTTCTATTACTGGAGCTCAACTTATCACTTTGATACTCAACTTGATTTAAATCCCCCACAATTAAGAATGGGTATATCAGTTTCTGGAGACAATCTTCAAGCTCTTGAAGAACCGGTCGTCGTTCATGACAATATGGAGAACCATAAAAAAGCACCAAGTACCATAAACGTCCTTGACATTTTTCTACTAGCAATACGATAAAATTATTACAGACAAAACATGGCTAATTCTTGCCTCATTTCTCCATCCTACCCACAACCCCCCGGCACTGCCATTAGCATCTATTCCAAAATTATTCGAAAAACCAAAAGGCCTAAACAAAGGGTCAATACTACTTACACTACACTTAGTTTCAACAAGAAAAACAAAATCATAGTACGTACTACTTAGCAGCGCTCTTATTTTTGGAATTGTAGGGGCAAGTGCATTCTTTAAACCCCTACAATTCCAGGTGAGACCTTTCATGGAAACGAAGGAGGTTGAGATGGTCCAACCTCCGCAAAACCGTCAACAGTACCAGCTACAGAAGAATCAGAGGAGACTTCAATCTCCATATCAGTAACTGCCAGCCTAAAACCACCACCTCTTCCCTCAACTCCAGACCAAGTCCTTCCAGTAGGCCACCTTTTTTTAGCTAGGTGAATCAAGTACTCCTTTGCCTTTCCAATAGTCATATCCTTAGGAATGAGTAAATCATCCACCTGTGTGCAGCACTTCCTCTTTTTCCCAGCAATAATAACATCCTTGTATTCCTCATGAAACTCAGATTTATAGTAACAATCAGCCGTCCCCATGAAGCTGTCAGAAATACTTGTAGCTTTCTTCTCACCATCCATTGCAGCAATCAGAGTTGATGATGGTTTCCCATAGACTGGAACATCAAACAGCTTCATCTGAGAAGGTGCCACATCATCATTGCCCATATTGTCACCCTGCCCCTCCAATTCCAATACTGCTTTACCCTTACCAGCTGCTAACACCTCAACCAGAGGCTTGACAGACGCTGAAGCAGCTTCCAGCTCTAAGTCCTTGCGTATAATAGCCATGGGAACTATAGAAAGATCCAATCTGTCCTCAGCCTTTGTTAAATCAGTTCCTCCTTCCATTTCACCCTCCCGAATCCCACCTTCCTGTGTCCCAACAGTCAGACACAGATCAGTATTAGGCTGCACCCTTGGACCCTGCACCTCAGTGTTATTTTCAGAGCTTGAAATTAAATTTATAGCGGAGCTATGATGGAAAAGAGAAGATTCATCAGATGTATTCCCCAAATCCCCCTGAAAGACCATCCAACTACTGGGATAAGAGTCTGATTCTCCATCCCCTCCAGCCTGCTCCATACCCACATCTCCTTCATTGATATCAACCTCAGAATCTGAACTTATCATAATTGCATTATCATAATTAGTCCCCTCACCAGCTCCCACATCAACTCCCTCTTGCCCTGCACCACCCACGTTTTCCCCTTCATGGTAATGATAAACAATTGGAATCCCACTAAGTAACAGTTTAAGATGATAATATAATACGCATTAGTACTTTAAAGACATTGAGATTGCATGCACGTATGATTGTGAGATTATTTTCATGGATGCACGTAGTACTCTGTTTCATAATGGATATATATGATTATCAAATAAACCATGAAAAATACTTAATATAAAAAGGTAAATAAATAAATGAGACATTCTAAAATGGAATAGGTAGGTAACCAATGACTGGAGTATATGGATAGATGGTAGGAGTTCATATATCTTAATGCATACTTATTAACCTTACCTGTATTAAACATAATAAAACAATGTATGAGATACATTTGCACTTAATTTATTAGGACATTATTAATCTCCTATCATGAGTAGAACAACACACGTACCGAAGTAGCACAGAGTTTCAGTCATACAAACATTTTCAGTTATTGGATTATTCACGATAGAACATTACAAATAGGCTCGTGCATCGCATAGATATTAAATCTAATCTATCTATCTATA
This sequence comes from Silene latifolia, assembly GCF_048544455.1. Taxonomy (NCBI): domain Eukaryota; kingdom Viridiplantae; phylum Streptophyta; class Magnoliopsida; order Caryophyllales; family Caryophyllaceae; genus Silene; species Silene latifolia. The sequence goes on along the minus strand of NC_133538.1, from coordinate 94,675,964 downwards.
TTATTAAAGAAAACTTTTTTCGAGCGATTATAGAGTCTCAAACTTTTCTGAAATTGTGAATATTAATAGAATAACAAGTCTTAATCCGAGGAGGAATTTATATTTGTATGGGACACATTTGTATTTGCTTTTTTTTTTAACAAAGAAGAGGAGTCGAACTCTGTATGAAAGGCAAGATTATCTTTCATACTAGAGACATAGCTGAAGACGTTAACTTAAGATTGACAGTATTTATACCCTCAAAATCTCACACTTTTTCTTTTTTTGTTGACGAGGGGTTGAATTACCCCCGGGCCCATGCATTCCCGCACCACCACATGGACCATGTAAGCCACCCTCTTCGGGGGCTGCAGTGGCCAAGTGATCATCGCCCAGCTGGTAGTCGAACCCGGGTCCTCTCAACTCCTGTATTTCTGCAAGTTTCAAGGTTTAACCCGGCTACCACTGGATTAATACCACTTGGTTAAAAAGTAAAAACTTGTCAACCCTTGACAAATGGCTAAACTTTAATTTGCCTACTACAATCATGATTTTAATTTTTTTTCTTTGTAATGCTACCCACCAATTGTAGATGGTAAACAGAACTTAATGTGACACCATCAATGCCCGTGCGACGATGCGCATTCGTAGTAGAAATATTACTCGAACCCACGTCAAACACTGCTAATGGTTGACATTAATAAGATAGCAGTGTACCATGATAGTCTCTACGATCAACTACGTGAAGTTTTGTCGGGGTTTAATGTTGCAGCGTATGGTGATCGACTCAATGATAGACTACATAGTTGTAAAGCTTTGTCGCAGATCATTGCGCGTAAGAGATCCATGTATGACCAGGTTAATTAGGAAAAGAGTTTAATACAAGGATGCCGAAGAGTTGTGTTGTTCTGTAATACCCCGTATTTTGATAGCATTTATAATTTTAATTTGAGCATTTTAATAAATTAATTATGACATTTGTAATTAAAAATAGGAAGTAAGACGGAATAATATAATAAAATAATAAATAATGGTTGAGTCGGGAATTTGTATTAGGCCGTGTGTGGCCGTGTAATTGGGCGTATAGACTCGTATAACCCTAATAATAATAATAGTAGTAGTAATTACATAATAATAGTAATAGTTATATATAATTGGAGGTTTCCTAATTGTTTCCTTATAACTTAACCTACTAAGTATAAATAGAGAAGAGAAGACCTTACCCTAGCCTTTATTCACTCATAAACTGAAAATAATTGACAAAAGAGGAGAACAAGAGATCTAAGAGAAAGAAGAAGAGAAATTAGATCGATCATCGACTCAAAGGTAAGACCGTCTCACCCTTTTAATCAATTGCTAAACTAATAACCTTGACCGTGTAATTTGACCATCGCATTGACCACCTTGTGACCGTGACTGACCCTACATTAGCGTAAGACCATCGTCTCTTCACATGACCTTGCTGTGAACATCGACGACCGTCCTAGGGAGGTTGATTGGGGGTGGTTTTCGTGGGTGGTTGCTGGGTGTGACCGTGTAATTAAAATAGGGAATCAAACCCCTAGTCGTGACTGTTATGACCTGGGTTGGGGTTGGTTGTTCGAAGGTGGAGGTGTCGACCCTAGTGGTGGTTGTGGTTGGGAGGCTAAAGGAGGGACCTTTGTGGTTATGGTGGCCGGAAAACCTGAAACATGGGAGTTGGTGGTGTTTTGGTTGGGACCATCTTAAGATGGATGTCATGGCTAGAATTGTTGCCTCGACGGAGAAGGGAAGTTTCCACTGGAACCGCCGTGAGCCAGAGGTGGCGATGGTGGTGGCCACAGGTAATGTGGGTCCTTGTGTCGGTTGTGTGTTAGAAATTATTAATCTCATTATTTAACATATTCATATATGTGACATTTTAATTTAGTCATAAAATTAAAACTCAAGATCTTATGCATGCAAACTAAAACAAGATAAGAGAAGAAATCGTCTTTCTTACTTTGGGTTTTCGGATTAAAGGGCACCAACAAATTCACCTATTTGTTAGTTCTTGAACTTTCCTTAAAATGGATGAACAAGGTTCAAATTAGAACCTCTCCCAAAAGCATATACCCAAAGAAACCTCTTAATAACTTATATATTTATGAACTAGTAAAAATATAAGTTTTACTTAAAATATGACACAAAAATAATATTTTGTACTCTTGTAATTTTTCGGCCAAGAGAGAAGGATTTATGAGATTTTATTTCTCTAAAATTTCTTCACAAGATAGAGAATAGAGTATTTTTTCTTACACTAGAAAAATTAGAATTGTAGAGAATGAATATGGAGGAATTCATATTTGTTCCTCCTCTTCAAAACCGGTGGGAGGAGGGGGGGGGGAGGTCTATAGGGGAGCCAATGCATGGATCCAACTTTCTTCCCAAGAAGTGTAGGCTTGTATGGCTACATATAGGTAGATTATCATTGTGTTTTCTCTTATTAAAATAATCAACACAATTTATCCACTAATACCCTCTAATTTTCGGCACATATATTAAAATGGGAGGTCCATTTTATTTTGTCATTTGTCAATTATAACATATGTGACATGTTACTTGACATATGAAATTGTAATGTATTTTTAACATATTAAAAATCAACATACTCATAAAATATGTCATATACAAAATCGACTAGTAATTCGTAATTACTTGTACCAAAACGGTTTATCAAATTAAAAATTACAACGTCTTGTATTTATAATAAATTATTCATTCAATTTCAATTTCAATTGTTTCGTAAACAATAATTTTATCCAAGTAATAAAACAATTCGATTACTTAGACCGTATCCAATTTAATCGAATTACATTAAGACACGTTAACTTTACTCACAAAATCATCCGTCAATTTTAAGCAATTTAATTAACTCGTATCGGCATACGATTAATTAAATAATCAATTAAGAGTATTTCCCTATAGGTATGACCTAAGGGGATCAACTGATCACCACCGTCGCACGAGAATAATGTCAAACTCTAGTCAGCCAATCATTCACCGAGATATGTGTGGACCGATTGGTGTAAAATATTACATCCCACATGTATTCTTAAAATGAGATTTAAACATGCGATCATCATGATCAACAGTTGTGATCGCATTATTGTCGGAGGACACATATTCCAACAATCTGCCACTTGTCCTCGACAAGTGTGCGTCACCAATTCTCTTGTCCTATTACTATCTCCCACTCAATGCAAGGTGTCTTTCAGGTCGTACTTGCAAGTGATCATATCGAGAGTGGTTTCCTCGATCTGGAGAATAACTGATTGACCGGAATTTTCTACCATAGAAACCTTCCGAGCGTGGCCACGCATTTCCGGTTCATTACTCCTCGAGTGGCCCTGAGATATTATTTTAACCCTGACAAGGGAGTGGACAATTCCTATCGCACTTATTCCCTTCGACTAGCCACAACCATCATAACCCAAAATATGCCCATTTAACCCCATTTACGAAGGTCGTAGTAACACAAATCAAAGTTAATCATAAACTGTGCCACCTTAGGCGAATAGTCTTTAGTCAAAAGAATAGACTCATTAGAATACTATAGCAGCTCTCGCCACGACTAGGCTATATAAATTTGCCAGAACTCTATAAGCGGTCATAAGGCCCGACAAAGTGTTCCTAACAGTCTGCCTATGTGATCGACTAGTCATCTCACATGACTCTATGACACTTGAACTTGCAATCAATCGCATCATACTCTAGTCACTTCGAGACGTCACCTCATACAAGTGACTATGGGCGAATACCATGTGAATCCAGGTTCACTTTAACGGGGTTCAATATTGTCTCTACAACCCATTTGGATGTAACAAAGTATAAAAGAGTTTTTTTAGATTTTAAAAACTCGAACGACAAATGTGATTATCACATATGAATAGTCAATACCTGATTACTACTTCATATTTTTATAATCCATTTTCATCTTATATGTAGTTGTTCATCTCAATGCAATTGAAATGACATATGACATGACTCATCATGTTAAGCCTATGAGAAGGCTTTGGTTAGTAGGTTTTATCAACTTGTTGTACCTTACTCAACCTTACTACATACTCGTTTTCCTTTGTAATCTATACATTTGCATTACAGAACTTTCTGAGTACGTGTCTAGATCCAATCTAGACATAGGCCCTCTAGCCTTAGAATAGCTCCCACTGTTTTCACAGTGTGCGGGACCCATCCTTCTTGCACATCTCATGATTGCAAGTGTACTCAATTTCCGTTGTAAATATCTCTCATTGTTTATTATTGCCTTGAACGATTCTAGCAAATCTATTTCTTAAATAACATAGCCATAATGGTTCTTTAACCATCTTTACGTGTTTTGAATATGGTTTTGTCTGAAACCTTTCGCAATCTCAATTGTCATTCGTGTAACACCCTTACACAAATTAGTTAATTGCATCAAAAACACTTAACTTTCCATCCTTAATGCTACCTCAAGCACTTAAGAATAATCTATATGGCTACTTGGTAACTATTACTTAAATTCGATTTTAAAACAATTCATCATACTCGAAGTATATGAAGTGTTGTACATCATTACTCATTTAATTGATCCGGGAACGGAAGCAAATGGAATCAATCAAATATGTTCAACTCGATTGAACTAATCATGAATCTTATCAACATAAGACTTCTTATTTGACGCTAATATCATGTAGATTTATCTCCATAAATCCGGATATTAAAGATGTATTATAATACTCCATAAGTGTCAAATCATTCCCAATGATCAATATGTCATCCACATATAAGACTAATTAAAATTTTTGTAACTCCCACTAAACTTCATGTATAAACATAACTTCTCAACCTATTGAGAAAAGTTTTATCACATGGTCAAAATGTTGATTCCAACTCATTGATGTCCTACTAAAGACCCTCTCTTAAGTTTCACATTATCTTAGGATGGTAAGAATCTACAAAACTCAAGACATGTATTGAATACATTCCTTCTAACTGAAGAAGTGAGTTTTAGATTCACTCGCTATATATATCTCATAATGAAACACAATCCCTAAGAAGATCCAAATAGACTTAAGCATTTCAACTAGTGCAAAACCCTTTGCTACCAATCAAGCTTTGATATCCAACAATTCACTTGGAATTTATTTCGGATTTTCATGGCTCTAAGCCTTGGATTGAGTTGTGACTTAAATACTCTCATGTAAGTCATATGTTCATTACTTTCCAGAAGTAATCAACTTGAATCAAACAATTTCTTTTTAAGTTGCAAGCTCTTTACCTTTTAAAAGTAACACTAATTCATCATCTTCAACAAGTGATAACTTTAACCTCCTAGGTTTTGAAGAAACAACGTCTTACACAAAACGTCTCATGTCGGCAAGAATGACCAGTTTCTTGCGACATAACATTCTTTGTGGCTCTTGAACGTCTCATGTCGGCAAGAAAGACCAGTTTCTTGCGACATAACATTCTTTGTGGCTCTTGAATAATTTCTCCCACTCTGTCTTCTAGAATAAGACTTGTATTTTAGAAAGACAGCTTCACGAGCCACAAACCCGTTGTACTCGTGATTATAATAAGGAAAAATGAGCATTTGTTTCTTTTTAAAACTTACAAACATGGTACCCTACCATTTCATATCTCATATGATTCGTTTTAGATTTAGTGGAAAAATAATTTAGACAAAATGATAAAATCCCCAAAAGGATCAAGTAACTCAAAGTAACTTGATTGAAGTCCAAACCATATCGAATAGCGTTTGATTTCTTTATCCAATCACACATTATCCCATAATGTGTGCTAAGAGAGATTAATTTGTGATACTATATCACATTTCCTTTAGCTTATATCAAAGTCTTCACTTTGAAAATCCCATCATGACTAAATCGTGATTCTTTGAACTCTTTGAACTTCTTCAAAGATTTCTTTATTTACCTTATTAAGTGAACAAATTAGTGTCAACTTAAATCGTTTGTAAAAGTAAATGATCAACCTATTCTGTATCAATGATTTACATTCTCGATTTCCTTTTCAACCAAAAGCACGAGACCTCTTGCTTTGAATACAAGATACGCATATACCATAAGATTAATAATCTAATGGTTCCAAGAGTACTCGATAACTCTTTACGTTCATCATTCTAGAATTTAAGGTTTAATCTTGGGTTACCAATTTGAGTCTTGCATCATCTACATGATATATCATTCTAGTTTGGTTTAGAGTATAATCACCTTTGATAATGGGCTAGCCATACATCAAATCATGGTGTATAGGGTCACAAAAGTGAAACCTCTTTTGTATCTTAACAAGTTTATATTCTTATTTAGAGTTTATGCACTTAATAATCATAATTAAGTACTACTATAAACCTTAAACTAGATTGTTTACACAATGACTCTATCTCTCGACATTATTTGATGCTAGTCGTAATATTATAATCATCTTATGTATCGAATACAATGATGAAAACCTCCACTGGTTTCTAATATTGACGAAGCAGTACTAGCAAAAGTTATGTTAATCAAATAAACATTTAAAGAAGAATGTCCCATTAGATGTCTCACAACTAACTTGCTGATTCTTCAATAATTTGGGGTAGTTTCCTTTTTGGTGTCCAACAATTAAGACAATGGAAACTTTATCGGTCGGGATTGATAGGTTTAGTATCGTTATTCTCAATAACTTTACTTTTAACATTACCTTGTATCAATTCCATTCTAATTTTACTTCTTTAAACCTCACCCTTTTCTTAACGGTTTAAGAGAATGCTCCCGCTCATTTCAATGAGTCTTTGCTAAGAGAAGCAAAATTGAAGTTCATGAAGACTGCTCTTCATTCGTTTGTTTAGTCTTAAAACTTTCATTGAAGTGGTTGCGGTATTTTGGTCAATTTTGATTTCCAACAAATCTAGTTACCAAAATGATGTAACGTTTCAAGGTACTTAACTCAATTAAGCATATGAGAAACAATTCATTGTAAGTAGATATGTTAGTCAAGAATCAAAAACCCTTTTGATCACTAATAACTTTTATCTATACTCTTCACAAGAGATCCTTACAATAGATAATACGAGGTTTTTAGAAGAAAATTTAAATTTTGTCTTTAGTTACGATGTTTTAATGGAGATTTGAATCAAAAATCGAAATGATATCGTATATGGATTGTGGTAAAGAAATAGAACAATATGATAACGGAATAGTGGAAAACTTAACATTTATCGTTTTATTAATACATGTAAATATAATAACAAGTAAGGCATTTACATAGTGACCTCTACCCAACTATGATAAATGATTCCAAGATCCAAATTCATATTAACTTGGGCACGGTAGGGCCGATTCATCCCTTATCAATATAACTCGGTGGATTAACTCTTTAATCGATTCTACTTTTAGAACTCTTGGTCGATAAAATTACATCAATATTTATCTTTAGCCCGGAACACATGCGACTACGGTCACGAATACTTCCGTTGAGCTCAATCCAGATTTCGAATAAATGTGTCCATGATCCAAATCCACATCAACTTGGGCACGGTAGGGCCGATTCATCCCTTATCAACATGAATTCGGTGGATAGACATTTATCACCCACTTCCCCTACGTAACAAGGTTTGTACCCCGGTAGGGCCGAGCGCACTCCCTCATGAAATAGGTTTTCATGGTTTCTATTTTTTGGTAAGGCTAAGTCTCAATTGTTTATTTTAGCGAGAGGTCATGTCAATTTATTATCTATCACGTTTTAAGTGAAGTAAAGCGGTGAACTATGATCATTGTAATTGACACGGTCGATAAACTCGATTTAAAATACATGTTTAGTTATGGCGATTTAGCGATGCGCGAAACATATAAATTAAATGCAAAGCATAAAAATAAAATCCTAGTATGACCTTCCTAAAATAGTAAATCTAATAAACTATTACAAATTCGGAAATCAACTCCTTTGGTCCCTTGAACTTCGGTCTTGGCATGCATTACAAGGCAATACTTTCTTTGATGGATTGCCTTCTCGAATGGCACCGTCTTCAAGGAACTCCGGAATAATTAAATTACAAAATGAATTACATAATTTCCTATTATACATTTGTAATAAAATAAAATAAATCTATTAAATTACAAAACGGTGATACGAGATCACAATAATTACAACCGAATCGATATTCCCATACATTTCGGGTAATAACAATTAAAACTAAGGCCATACTAAGTAAAATTACATAATTCAAAAATTACATAAAATTAAAATATGAGAATCATAAATAAAATGCAGTATTATAATATGTATGAACATGCTAGATTTTATGCTAAATCGCCTTTTAAGAGCCAATATCGTATATTAATCGGTTTTTACGAATTTGCGTGATTTAACCTTTTAAAATCACAATAATTACATAAATTCATATTTATGTACAAGTTAATTACCCTAAATATCTTAGGACTCAAAATTAGTCTCCACTAACATTTTGACAATAATTAACCTTGATTTCTTAATATTGTTCATAAATGGACCTAAAAATACAAAATGCTATAAATTTCAAATTAAATTATAAAAATTTCAAATAAAATCAAAATTTGAAATTTAAACTCATGAACATTCTGGAAAAATACCATGACACTCATAATGTTCAAAACTTAGGTTAAAAATTTCGAAAATTTATCGAGAAAAACAATGTTGTGGTTTATCGATTTTAACAATTATGACCATAAAAATATGACAAAAATTATTTTCATCAACTTTTAACTTTTAGATCTGAAATAAGTGATAAAATGCAACATGTGACGTTTTTCCTTTAGTCATGAAGTATGTTTTAGCATTTTTACTAATTAAAGTCACTATTTATGTGATTTTTCATCAAAAATTCATAAATCATGCATAAAGACTTCATTATAACAAAATATTTTACACAAATCTTCTAAAATTCCATGTGACAACATACTAAATTTTCATGACCAGATTCGAAATGTAACTCATATTAACCTATCCATTTAAATACGATTTTAAATTGAAAAATCCATATTTCGAGCAATACAACTCATTTTATTATGAAAATTTACAGGCCATAAGTAGATAATATATGTGAAAACATATCGAAAAACCACTGGAAAAATCGAAGTTTTGCTATTTTTCGTCCAAAAATGACATTTTTATCATAAAAATCACATTTTAATGCCAATATTATATAAAATGAACAATAAAATCCATAAACAAACCAAAATGTCCTAAAAATCACTTAGGACCAGAAACTTTTAACATTCAAATTTAATTTAAGGTTTATCTTCATAAAACCAAATTAATTAATTTTGTATGTTAATCATATAACTCGGAAAAACTATAAACCGATTTGCATGCAAACAACCTAAGGCTCTTGATACCGCTTGTTAGAAATTATTAATGTCATTATTTAAAATATTCATATATGTGACATTTTAATTTAGTCATAAAATTAAAACTCAAGATCTTATGCATGCAAACTAAAACAAGATAAGAGAAGAAATCGTCTTTCTTACTTTGGGTTTTCGGATTAAAGGGCACCAACAAATTCACCTATTTGTTAGTTCTTGAGCTTTCCTTAAAATGGATGAACAAGGTTCAAATTAGAACCTCTCCCAAAAGCATATACCCAAAGAAACCTCTTAATAACTTATATATTTATGAACTAGTAAAAATATAAGTTTTACTTCAAATATGACACAAAAATAATATTTTGTACTCTTGTAATTTTTCGGCCAAGAGAGAAGGATTTGTGAGATTTTATTTCTCTAATATTTCTTCACAAGATAGAGAATAGAGTATTTTTTCTTACACTAGAAAAATTAGAATTGTAGAGAATGAATATGGAGGAATCCATATTTGTTCCTCCTTTTGAAAACCGGGGGGGGGGGGGGGGTTATAGGAGAGATAATGCATGGATCCAACTTTCTTCCCAAGAAGTGTAGGCTTGCATGGCTACATATAGGTAGATTATCATTGTGTTTTCTCTTATTAAAATAATCAACACAATTTATCCACTAATACCCTCTAATTTTCGGCACATATATTAAAATGGGAGGTCCATTTTATTTTGTCATTTGTCAATTATAACATATGTGACATGTTACTTGACATATGAAATTGTAATGTATTTTTAACATATTAAAAATCAACATACTCATAAAATATGTCATATACAAAATCGACTAGTAATTCGTAATTACTTGTACCAAAACGGTTTATCAAATTATAAATTACAACGTCTTGTATTTATAATAAATTATTCATTCAATTTCAATTTCAATTGTTTCGTAAACAATAATTTTATCCAAGTAATAAAACAATTCGATTACTTAGACCGTATCCAATTTAATCGAATTACAATAAGACACGTTAACTTTACACACAAAATCATCCGTCAATTTTAAGCAATTTAATTAACTCGTATCGGCTTACGATTAATTAAATAATAAATTAAAAGTATTTTCCTATAGGTATGACCTAAGGGGATCAACTGATCACCACCGTCGCACGACAGTAATGTCAAACTCTAGTCAGCCAATCATTACCGATATGTGTGGACCAGTTGACTGTAAAATATTACATCCCACATGTATTCTTAAAATGAGATTTAAACATGTGATCATCATGATCAACAGTTGTGATCGCATTATTGTCGGATGACACATATTCCAACATTGTGGTCTTCGATTTTATACACGGTGGGTGTGGGTTATTTATTGGGTTGTCCATACAAGTGGGTCCTAGGGCATGGGGTTCTATGCTGGTGGTTGGGTCCGACGGAGGTTGAAGAGGTTGGCTGGGCTCACCGTGGTGGTGGGTGGTTGACCACGGTGAGGCACGTGTATCTTGCCCTTGTCTCGGGTTGACTTTAGCCGTGGTTTAGGCTCGGGTCAAGGGGGTTGTGCGTGGGTTTGTCAAATTCTTTAAGACAAGTTTTGGCTTCGTAATTTTTATAAATAATAATAATGAATCATAATTAATTAATAAATAAGATGCGGTAAGATTAATAATTTAATTATAACTTGTCTTAGGTGATAGATTTGAGGAAGAGTATTTCTAATTAATTCTTTGGACTGCATTTTTGGTGTATATATGCAAAGGTAGGATATCTACTCAACTGGAACATGTTACTGTGCTTATTGTCATATGGTTATTATATGGATAATGGATGTTAGTTTCTGGATGAATAGTGTTGAGGATTATTATTGTTAATCAGTTATTGAGTCATGTATAATTCATATGATTATATATTGTGGAATTGGTTATATAAGTATTGGAAGGCCCCATGCTCAGTCTCTGATGGATAACGTAAGTATTGGACGGCCCCATTCTTAGTCGCTGGTGGATAATGTGTGAAATGGAAGGCCGCATGCTGTGAGTCTCTGGTGGATAATGTGTGAATACCTCGGTCTAGGGATTGGCGGGATGAATGAGTGTCTCGGGATATTGGATTTTGTTGTTTAAGCATTTGCATATCTTGACTGTTATTTATATTGTGGTTGTATTCATGTTGTTTATTTATCTTACTCGACCATTGGTTGACGTTTGTTTGTGTCTGTCAAATAAAATTGATGTCTGCTTTAATTGATGGCATCCTGTGGTGAACCAATTAATATTTCCGGTTAATTAGGAAGTAGATTAAAAGACCAGGTACTTGAGATTAGCTGACTGGGACCTTGGGACGTGAGGATGGATGACGATGGACCATTTATTTGTCTAGCTCACTTAGACAGTTTATTTATATAGTTCACTTATTTTATTTTCGCTGCAAGATTGTACTTAATATTTCTATTCAGTTATTTGGTTAAATAAATTGTAATAAGGCCGTTATTCATTTATTTTATTTAAAGTACTGTGGTTTGTTTTATTTTGTTATTCACTACCTCGGGTAATCCGAGATGGTAACAGCTTCTTTTATCCAGGAATGCCTATAGTTAAAGCTCTTAGATAAATGGGGCATGTTATTTTATCTTATAGATATAATAAAATGTATGGAAAGTCAAATATAAAAAAAATAGATCGAGGGAGTATGTGGTTTTGATAATTTATCTGCCCTACTTAATTCATTCATCAATTATTTGCATTATAATAATTATTGACCAAAAGCGCTTAATTTTTATTCGTGTTAAACAACGAGAATTATAGGTCAAACAATAATGAATTGACCTTGGTGAATTTGTGTTAATTGATGGCTATAGTTTCCATTTTGCAGTAGGCAACCATTACTATTACGTCAAAAAAAATTTAAGCAAGAAATCAAACAACCTCACATTGAGGTTATTCGACATCCCTTACCACCGACCAAAATACTCTTAGCATGTTTTAATATAATGAAGGTGATTAGTACTTTATATTAGGACTCCTATTACATTTTTAATTTGTTTATTTTGATAGTCATTCTACACAATTCTATTTCATCTATGCTTTGGTTGTTATTATTGTACATAGTGTTTATTTCTAAGCTCTTATAGTTAACAATGTTGGTAATTTAAGAGTAATTACCGGTTCATTTGACGTAATTAAGGTCGGTTCTTTGATGGGTAATTTCTAAATAATATAATGCGAGTTCGGGAAGTACGGAGTGTACGCTCGTGTAATTATTTATGGAATTGCGGAATGGTTTTCGTTCGAATAACTATGACGGGGTCTCATTGCCCGGTCGGCGATGCGGGGTCCGGGCGAAGCGCCCTGGTTTAGGGTTCGGGGACGCAACGTGGTCCCCGATCAGGGTTCGGGGCAACGCCCCCGAAACTTTGGCAGTAATTAAAATTCCGCGAAATTTAATTAATTGCATCTGAATTTCCGAAGAGTTGCAACCCTTCAGAAATACATCACCTGTTTCCCTTTTTTTCCAAATCCTTCCAATATATATAGTTGAAGGATGAGAAGAAATTCATACAGAAAATTATAATCTTCTACTTGCATCAAAGAACGTTTAACATTCAACACAAAATATTTCTATATTACGTCTCTGATTTTTGTGCCAAAAATCAGAGGGCACCGTCTTATCTCAGTAGAAAGTTCGATTATACCCAGGCACTGTTAAGGGTCGAATTATTCTATTAGGAAAGCGGAGTCGATTCGGTGCGGTTTTATTGTCAATTCCTGTTCGTGCATACTCAATATCTAACAATCTAATAGAATAATTCCGAAATCTGTCAAGATGACGAATGGAAAGGAGATGACAATGAAGGTTAACAAATTGGAAAAGTTTGAAGGTGTTGATTTCAGAAGATGGCAGAAGAAGATGCACTTCTTATTGACGACTCTGAAAGTGGTATATGTTTTAAGTACTCCCTGCCCTGAAGTGGATGAAAACAGTACCGTGGAAGAGTTAAGGAAGAGGAGCAAATGGGATAATGATGATTATATTTGCCGAGGTCACATTCTGAATGGTATGTCTGATTCCCTCTTTGATATTTATCAGAATTTAGAAAGTGCAAAAGAATTGTGGGATCAGTTGGAGTCTAAATACATTGATGAAGATGCATCCAGTAAAAAGTTTCTGGTTGGAAACTTTATGAATTATAAGATGTGTGATGCTAGACCTGTTATGGAACAATTTAATGAATTGTTGCGCATATTGGGGCAATTCGCTCAACACAATATGGAAATGCCTGAATCCATTTCAGTTTCTAGTATAATTGACAAACTTCCACCACAATGGAAGGAATTTAAACACACACTCAAACATAAGAAAGAGGATATGTCTCTTGTCGAACTTGGTAAAAGTCTGCGCATAGAAGAGTCAATAAGGGCTCAGGAATCTGGAAAAACCAAAGATACTGGAAAGACTATGTCCATCAATATGATGGAACTTGGTGAAGGTTCCAACTATGATAGGAAAGGAAAGAAACGTCCACACCCTAGTGACGACAAACCCAATAATCCGGATAAGAAGTCAAAAACGGGATGTTGGATTTGTGGCAAAATGGGTCATCTGAAAAGAGACTGTAAACTTGCAAAGAAAGGAGCAGGAAAAGGAAAAATGAAAGTTGGACAAGGGTCTAAGGACCAAGGTCCTCCAAAACAGCAAGGTAATAATCTTGTTTGTGATTTTAATTTGAATGAAAATTATATATCATGGATTCCTGAAGCATGCTTCATGCAGGATGATGACTTATCATGGTGGATTGACTCGGGAGCCACCAAACACGTTTGCAAAGATCGTGGATGGTTCACCAAGTATGTGCCCGCTCAAGATGGGTCCATAATCTACATGGGGAACGAGTCAACTGCTCAAATTCTAGGAAGTGGCGATGTTATATTATTACTTAGTTCGGGAAAATCAGTGTGTTTAAAGAATGTTTTACATGTTCCTAGTGTTCGTAAGAATCTAGTTTCTAGTGGTCAATTATCTAGATGTGGTTATAAACAAGTGATCGAATCGGATCGTTATGTATTATCTAAGTCTGGTATGTTTATTGGTTTCGGATATTTATGTAATGGCATGTTTATGCTAAACCTTAATAATGCTGAAATAACTAGCATGAATAAAGTTAATGATGTTATGGTTTGTTCCGAAATTGATTTATCTTCATTGTGGCATGCTCGTTTAGGACATGTTCATTATAAACGATTGGTTTTAATGTCTAAAAACGATTTAATTCCGCCAATTGATACAAATACAAGGAAATGTAATTTTTGTATGTTAAACAAAATAACAAGGCAGCCCTTTTCGGGAGTAAAGCGATCATCTGTGTTATTAGAATTAATTCATAGCGACTTATGTGACTATCATTCTACTCCATCTTTAGGAAATAAAAGATATTTAGTAACTTTTATTGATGATTATACTCGTTTTTGCTATTTATTCTTGTTGCATTCAAAAGATGAGGCAATGAGTAAGTTTATTCTTTTTAAGAATGAAGTAGAGTTACAACAGTCTTCTTTAATTAAGAAGATGAGGACGGATAGGGGAGGAGAATACTATGATCCTACCTATTTCGGTTCATGTGGCATAATACATGAAAGAACCGCTCCTTATACACCACAGCAAAATGGTATAGCGGAACGGAAAAACAGAACTCTTAAAGAAATGGTTAATACCATGTTATCTTACTCAGGTTTAAGTGAGGGATTTTGGGGAGAAGCCATGTTAACGGCTTGTTATTTACTAAATAGGGTCCCAAATAAACAAAATAAAGTTACCCCTTATGAATTATGGTATAGAAAGAAACCAAACTTGAATTATCTTCGAGTTTGGGGATGTCGGGCTATCGTTAGACTACCCGATCCCAAGATTAAAACATTGGGGGAAAGAGGCATTGACTGCATTTTTATTGGATATGCTATACATTCCAAGGCTTATCGATTCTATGTAATAGAACCAAATGATGCAGTGTCGGTACATACCGTTATAGAATCTAGAGATGCCATCTTTGATGAAACACGTTTTTCATCTATACCAAGACCAAGTATGATAACTCCAACTAATGTTGGAGTAGAAGGTAACGAAATTGTTGAACCTAATCAGGTTGTAGAGACTCAAAATAAAACCCCTGAACTCCGTAGAGGTAAAAGAATCAGGAAAAAGAAATCTTTTGGACCCGATTTCCAAACATATTTGATTGAGGGTTCAAGAAGTGAAGTAGGATTCCAATATACTTATTGTTATAATATTGATGAGGATCCTAGAACATTTAATGAGGCTATGAAGTCTCATGATGTTTCCTTTTGGAAAGAAGCCATAAATGATGAAATGGACTCAATTTTGGGGAATAACACTTGGGTTTTAACTGATCTCCCTCGTGGCTGCAAACCCTTGGGTTGCAAATGGATTTTCAAAAGGAAAATGAAAGTGGATGGTACAATCGACAAGTATAAAGCTCGATTAGTCATTCAAGGATTTAGGCAAAAAGAAGGCATTGATTATTTTGACACCTATGCGCCTGTAGCTCGTATCTCCACTATTAGGTTGTTAATTGCTTTAGCTGCCATTAACAATTTAGTGATCCATCAAATGGATGTCAAAACGGCATTCTTGAATGGAGATTTAGAAGAGGAAATTTACATGAAACAACCGGAAGGTTTCGTTATGCCAGGTAATGAACATAAGGTGTGCAAGCTAGTAAAATCATTGTATGGACTTAAACAAGCTCCTAAACAATGGCATCATAAATTTGATGAGACGGTTTTGTCTAATGGTTTTAAATTAAACCAGTCAGACAAATGTGTATATAGCAAGTTCGATGATGCTGGCAATGGCGTGATCATATGCTTATACGTTGATGACATGCTGATTTTTGGTACAAACCAAAGTCAAGTTGATCTTTGTAAAGATTTTCTATCATCTAACTTTGCAATGAAAGACATGGGAGAAGCTGATGTGATTCTTGGAATCAAAATAAAACGTAGTGACAAGGGGATTTCTTTAACGCAATCTCATTATATTGAGAAAATATTAAAGAAATTCAATTGTGAAAATAGTATTCCAGCTACAACACCCATGGATTCTAACTTGAAACTTGTGCCTAATCCAGGTGAACCTGTTTCACAACTCGAATATTCTCGAGTGATTGGATGTCTAATGTATGCCATGACTTGCACTAGACCTGATATAGCTCTTGCGGTAGGTAAGCTAAGTCGATACACAAAGAATCCTAGTACTCTTCACTGGCAAGCAATTAATCGTGTATTGAGGTATCTGAAAGCTACCAAGAACTATGGACTAACATATGTGGGTTATCCTTCGGTACTAGAAGGTTACTCAGATGCTAGTTGGATAAACAATGTTGAAGATCACTCTTCAACAAGTGGTTGGGTATTTTTGCTTGGAGGAGGTGCTATTTCTTGGGCATCAAAGAAGCAAACATGCATTTCTAGTTCAACCATGGAGTCAGAATTTATTGCATTGGCAGGAGCCGGAAAAGAGGCAGAATGGCTAAGGAATTTAATTTACGAAATTCCATTATGGCCAAAACCAATATCACCCATAGCTATACATTGTGATAGTGCTGCTACATTGGCTAAAGCTTACAGTCAAATATACAATGGCAAATCAAGACACTTGGGTGTTAGGCATAGCTCAGTACGTGAGCTGATAACTGATGGAGTTATTTCAGTTATATTCGTGAGATCTCAACAAAATTTAGCTGATCATTTGACCAAAGCATTAGCTAAGGACTTGGTTATTAAGTCGGTTGACGGGATGGGTCTAAAACTCGTATAAGATCCTTGGCGATAGGATACCCAATTCCCCTCTAATACAATGTTAGAGGCTGAATTCAATGTGGAAGGCCTATTGTTAAAGGATTGAAGCACACAATAATTATGTCCCGAGGTGTGTGCTTAGACTTGCATGTTGAAAGGTTGAAGTTTATCTTCTTAATTGATCTTTTGAAAAAGTGTGTTTGCAGGGACACGATGAAAAGAATCAACCTATATGAGCATGAAGTTCAGCCGCTTCAAAGGAGATTGGGTTTGGCTCCTCAAATGTTCATGAATAGATAAGGGACACTAGGCTTGTAATTAAGTGTCGGTTTATGTAATTTTTAGAAATAAATTAGTTTATGTGTGAGTTATCTTCATGTATTCAAAATGGGTAGCAAGGGTTCAATGCTTAGTCACACCCCGATACTCGAATATTTGGAATGTGTAATTTCACTAAGTGAAAATTCAATCTTCGTGACATTTTCATTTATGCATAAATTGGTATGATTGTTAGCTAATTTAAAACCTTGAATTACGCTTAAATGGGGGAGGAATGTTGGTAATTTAAGAGTAATTACCGGTTCATTTGACGTAATTAAGGTCGGTTCTTTGATGGGTAATTTCTAAATAATATAATGCGAGTTCGGGAAGTACGGAGTGTACGCTCGTGTAATTATTTATGGAATTGCGGAATGGTTTTCGTTCGAATAACTATGACGGGGGTCTCGCTGCCCGGTCAGCGAGTCTGGGTCCAGGGGCGAAGCGCCCTGGTTTAGGGGTTCGGGGACGCAACGTGGTCCCCGATGGGGGTTCGGGGGCAACGCCCCCCGAAACTTTGGCAGTAATTAAAATTCCGCGAAATTTAATTAATTGCATCTGAATTTCCGAAGAGTTGCAACCCTTCAGAAATACATCACCTGTTTCCCTTTTTTTCCAAATCCTTCCAATATATATAGTTGAAGGATGAGAAGAAATTCATACAGAAAATTATAATCTTCTACTTGCATCAAAGAACGTTTAACATTCAACACAAAATATTTCTATATTACGTCTCTGATTTTTGTGCCAAAAATCAGAGGGCACCGTCTTATCTCAGTAGAAAGTTCGATTATACCCAGGCACTGTTAAGGGTCGAATTATTCTATTAGGAAAGCGGAGTCGATTCGGTGCGGTTTTATTGTCAATTCCTGTTCGTGCATACTCAATATCTAACAAACAAGAGGTAAGACATTCCAACATATACGATGATAGAAGTAATTATGAAAGTCTCCTTATTTTTCTGAAATTGTTTTGCATATATAATATTATATTTAATATAGGGGGATAATCTTATTCATATTCAAAGATTGATCAACAACAGCTATATGACGTCGTAAAAGAATATCTATTTTAAGTTGTTGATGGTGCACAATGTTGATCGAGTGACTTTTATCATAAATTAATAAAGATATTATTATCAATATGAGTTATATTTGGGTAGGATTAAAAAACGTACGAAGTTAAGAACTAGACTTCAGTGGTGTAGATATCCGTATCTGTCGATATGGTAATTTTCAGAAAACTCGACAAACACTCGATGATGATAGGACAACATGTATGTACTAGTTGATACTGTCATTATTTGGAGCTCGTTTTACGATGTAGAATGGGCGTTGTCGATGAAGTATTTTTTTAATTTAAATGAAATTTAAATTAGTGTTTTATTAAAGTGAATTCATTTTATTTGAATTTATTTTATAAAATGAGTTATATGATTTGAAAAATCAATTTGAAAGTTTAAATCATTTTATAAATTGTTTTTCGACGTATGAACTTTTTAATGATTTAAATTTTAATAAATTCGGCTTGAGTTTATTCTTAAATGTTTTAAGTGGATTTTTAAACTTAATTTAAATATCGTTTTAAATAGAATATTTAACTCGGTTTTTATTTCATGTTTTCAACTCGATTTCATGCTCGATTTTAAACTCGTTTTCTACTCGATTTTGGGTCTGATTTCGAAGAAACATTCGACCCGATTCTATTACCACCCAAATCGTGTTCAAGCCTCACTGTAAGCCAACCAAAAATCCCTCATTAAACCCAACCATTCACGTCCAAATAGCCCACCACAACCAACCCAGTCCTCTGTTTTTCGTACCCAAACCCGCACCAAATAGCATCTCTAAAACTGTCACAACCAACCCCAACTCGACCACACTAAACCCTCCATGCTAGGACCTAATCCCATGCAAACCCACGTTCTTTTCTTTCTTCCCAACTCAAGCCAAAATAGAAGCCCACCTTCATCCCTCATTCCCATGTTCAGCTCAAACTCCAACCATTTCGAAACCAACCAATAACCCATGCCCATTAAACACAACCCACACTCGACTAACCTATTCCACGTTATCATGCTTTATGATCCAAGCAAACAACCACAGGAACCCTAGCAGTCCCTCGAAAGGTAATGGACAGCAGCAGCGAAACAGGGGAAGCCCGACTGTTGGTTGCTCCTCTAAACCCTACTTCCCTCTCTTTATATACCCCATATCTTCCGCACTTCGACGCCTCTAACATCTCCTCATATTTATGCACCATTCCCAAGCATCAACCTGTTGACATAAGCGTGATGTCAATATTGTTAAGGAGAAGGAAAAGTATATTTAGGAAAAGTATATTTAGGAAAAACTAAATATACAATTAGGAGTTACCTAATTATGTGCTATTTCCTAATTGTTTTAGGATGGTTTTTCTTTCTTTAGTTTCTTATATAAGGAGATGCAAAGGTGTTGCATAACTTATGATTTGTGAGTTTGAGAGCTTAAGTTTTTGAGAGAGTTTTCTTAAGCAATAAAGAGAGTAATTCTTTAATCTCAAGTTTCTCAAAGTTCTATAATTTCAATATCTGGCATCAGAGCCTAAGGGAAGGATCACGATGTCCGGAGACCAGAAAGGTGAGGCGTCGATGGGAAAGACTAAAGAAGGAAGAGGATCTTCTTCCATCAAGTGTCCTATGCTAAATACAAGCAACTATACCGTATGGGCAATTAGGATGAAGGTGTTACTAAAGGTACACAAAGCTTGGGGAGTTGTTGAAACTGGAAAAGACGAAGGTGACCAGAATGATATGGCAATAGCCCTAATTTTCCAGTCTATACCCGAAGCTCTTATCTTGCAAGTTGGAGATTTAGATACGGCAAAAGAGGTATGGGATGCGATCAAAGCTAGGCATCTGGGAGCAGATAGAGTTAAGGAAGCAAGATTGCAAACTTTGATGGCTGAATTTGATTGTCTCAAGATGAAGGACACCGAGAAAATTGATGACTTTGTGGGCAAGTTATCAGAGATCTCTTCAAAATCCATGGCGTTAGGGGAGGAAATTGAAGAATCAAAACTAGTAAAGAAGCTCTTGTCGAGTCTTCCTCGGAAGAAGTACATACACATAGTGGCTTCCCTTGAACAAGTGTTAGATTTAAAAACCACTAGTTTCGAAGATATCATAGGTCGCATGAAAGCATATGAAGAGCGTGTTCTTTGATGATGAAGAGACCAAAGAGGAGCAAAGCAAACTAATGTATGCTAATTCGGAGTCCCAATCTTCTGAAGATAATCGAAGTTCTAGTGCTAATTACCGAGGAAGAGGTCGAGGAGGACGATTTGGTGGCAGAGGAAGAGGTCGAGGAGGACGTTCTTCTGGTCAAAAGGATGTATCGAAAGTTGAATGTTTTCGCTGTGACAAGTTTGGCCACTATGCCTCAAATTGTCCGGATCGCTTACTTAAATTACAAGAAGCTCAAGAAACTCAAGAGGATGAGAATGCTAATACACAAACAGCTGATGAACTGTTGATGCATGAAGTGATATGTATCAATGATGGGAAGATAAGGTCAAACGAAGTAGTTTACCTTAATGAAAGAAGCGTAAAACCAAAAGACTTCGAGACAAGTTCCGATGGAACAAACGTTTGGTATTTAGACAATGGTGCAAGCAATCATATGACGGGAAATCGCAACTACTTCTATAGTCTCGATGAGTCTATCACGGGAAAGGTGAGGTTTGGAGACAATTCTCGCATTGACATCAGAGGAAAAGGGTCAATTCTCTTCACAACCAAAAGTGGAGACAAAAAGGTTCTACATGATGTTTATTACTTACCGGAGTTAAAAAGTAATATTATCAGTTTGGGACAAGCGACGGAGTCAAGATGTGATGTTAGAATACGAGAAGATTATCTCACCTTACACGACAAAAAAGGGAACTTGATTGCTCGAGCTAAAAGATCTCCTAATCGGTTATATAAGGTGATCATGGACATAGTTGATACGAAGTGTCTACAGATTGTGGACCAAGGCAACTCGATAATATGGCATGCACGTTTAGGACACATCGGAGGTAACTCAATAAAAACAATGGTGAGTAAAGACTTAGTTATTGGAGGACCAAAATTCCAAGTGCAGAAAGAGACGTGTTTTTCGTGTTTACTTGGTAAACAAGCAAGACGAGCTTTCCCTCAAGCGACTTTGTTTCGTGCACAAAAGATTCTTGAACTCATACATGGTGATCTTTGTGGTCCGATCACTCCTTCCACTGCAGCAGGAAATAGGTATATTTTTGTTCTCATTGATGATCACTCACGATATGTGTGGACAATTCTTTTAAGGGAAAAGGGAGATACTTTTGAGAAATTCAAAAGATTCAAGATGATGATTGAACAAGAAAGCTGGAGTCACATTATGAAAACATTTCGAACCGATAGAGGTGGTGAGTTCACATCACAAGAGTTTCAAGAATTTTGTGAAAAATATGGGATTAAAAGGGACTTGACAGCTCCCTATTCTCCTCAAAAAAACGGGGTTGTTGAAAGAAGAAACAGGACACTTATGGAGATGACTAGATGTATTCTCAAGCATAGGAATGTACCAAACTACTTGTGGGGAGAGGCGGTAAGGCATGCCACTTACATCATAAACCGTGTTGCAACAAGAGTACTTGCCTCGATGACTCATTATGAAGCACTCAAAGGGAGAAGACCCAATATCGAGCACTTACGCGTGTTTGGATGCGTTGCTTATGCTAAAGCAGCGATTCCTTACCTCAAAAAGCTTGATGACAGATCGAGAAAACTGGTACATTTGGGTACAGAACAAGGATCAAAGGCATACAGATTGTTTGATCCACAAACTCGGAAGATTGTAGTGAGTCGAGATGTGGTTTTTGACGAAACAAAAGGGTGGATGTGGAGACAGCAAAATTCGGATCATGTTGATACTGAAAGTTTCACCATTGAGTTAGGAGAGTTTGGAAATCATGGTATTCCTGCAACGAATCAGCAATCCACAGAAACAGAGCCTCGTGACGAAGATCAAGCAGAGAGCAACGATCAAAATGAAGGAACATAGGAGATTAATGATTCTCAGGAAAGTGAAGCAGAAAGTGGAGAAGAAGATGATGACGATGGTGGTCATCCTGTTTTGACAAGATCAGGGCGAGTAAGTAGGAAGCCAAAGTATCTTGAGGACTATGTTCTACTCGCTGAAGAAGAAGGAAAACGATTGTTTATGAGGTTGAATGAAGAACCTAGATATTTTGATGAAGCAAAGGAGTCGAAGTATTGGATGCACGCTTGTGAAGACGAGATAAACTCGATCGAGAAGAATTTAACCTGGAATCTTGTAGATCTTCCTCATGGAGTTAAACCAATAGGATTGAAATGGGTTTTTAAGCTTAAAAGAAACTCAGATGGTAGCATTAACAAGCATAAAGCCAGACTCGTCGCCAAGGGATATGTTCAAAAGCATGGAATCGATTTTGATGAAGTTTTTGCTCCGGTAGCTCGTATTGAAACTATTCGTCTTCTCATTAATCTTCTTGCTTCAAATGGATGGGAGATACATCATCTTGATGTCAAGACAGCGTTTTCGCATGGTGAGTGAAAGAAACGGTTTACGTCACGCAACTGAGAAGGGTTTATAATAAAGGGGAACGAAGAGAAGGTGTATAAACTCAACAAGGCTTTATACGGTTTAAAACAAGCTCCAAGGGCATGGAATGAGAAATTGAATCGATTCTCGAGAATTGAAGTTCAAACGATGTTCTAAAGAACCATCGATTTATCGAAAGGAGGTGAATCAAGAGATCCTTCTTATTGGAGTATATGTCGATGATTTATTTGTGTCTGGAACAAGTGTGAAAGTTATTGAAGAGTTCAAGAAGGAGATGGCTTATAAATTTGAGATGAGTGATCTTGGAAGGTTAACCTATTATCTTGGAATTGAAGTTTGTCAAACCAGTGAGGGTATCACATTGAAACAGAGTCGATATGCCCAAAAGATCTTAGAAGAAGCTGGTATGGCCGAGTGTAATTTGGTGCATACACCAATGGAAGCTGGGTTAAAATTGTCGAAATTAATTGAAGAAAAGGATATTGATGCTAAGAGTTATAGAAGAAATGTTGGATGCCTTAGGTAATTACTTCACATAAGACCATATTTATCATATTGTGTTGGTGTATTGAGTCGATATATGCAGAATCCAAAAGAATCTCATTGAGCAGCTATGAAACAGTGTCTGAGATATTTGCGAGGGACTGTTAATATAGGATTGGCTTTCAAAGGATCGAGCTTAAAGGTAACAAGTTTGGTTGGTTACAGCGATAGTAGTTACAATGTCGATCCCGATGATGGTAAAAGCACGACGGGGCACATATTCTACCTTAGTGGAAGTCCAATATCTTGGTGTTCACAGAAACAAGATACAGTTGCTTTATCATCATGTGAAGCTGAGTTTATGGCAGGAACTGAAGCGGCTAGACAAGCAATTTGGCTTCAAGCTTTGCTTGAAGAAGTGACCGGGTCACCATGTGAAAAGGTTGTTATCATGATTGATAACCAATCTGCAATTGCTCTTACAAAGAATCCAGTATTTCATGGTCGAAGTAAACATATACACACGAGGTATCATTTCATAAGAGAATGCGTTGAGAATGGTCAAATAGAGGTCAAGCATGTACCCGGGAACGAGCAAAAGGCCGACATTCTAACAAAGGCTCTTGGAAGACTTAAATTCAAGGAGATGAGGGATCTCATTGGAATGAAGGATTTAGCTTGAAGATGACATCAAGCTTAGGAGGGAGAATGTTGACATAAGCGTGATGTCAATATTGTTAAGGAGAAGGAAAAGTATATTTAGGAAAAGTATATTTAGGAAAAACTAAATATACAATTAGGAGTTACCTAATTATGTGCTATTTCCTAATTGTTTTAGGATGGTTTTTCTTTCTTTAGTTTCTTATATAAGGAGATGCAAAGGTGTTGCATAACTTATGATTTGTGAGTTTGAGAGCTTAAGTTTTTGAGAGAGTTTTCTTAAGCAATAAAGAGAGTAATTCTTTAATCTCAAGTTTCTCAAAGTTCTATAATTTCAATACAACCACCACAAAAAACCCTAAGAAGCTCTTGAATAAGCACGAAAAACAGAGTGTGCAAATACTCTGTTTTCGCAATAATTCCATTGAAACCAGGCCTCTTTGCCCTCGATTTTCATACCCATTCAATCAAAAATACTTCCGTTTGTTTACACTTTCAAAAACTAGACTTCACTCAAATTTCAAAACATCTTTCGGATTCAATTTTCGCTAAGAAACGAGTGAGATATTCGGGTTTGGCTGTCCATATTTACAAAAAACGTGTTCATTGTTTCAATTTTCGTCGACGACGGCCCCTCGAGATTAAATCTACGATCAATTACAACCCAATACGGTGTCAACGATACATGTAGGTTAAGGGTGCATCAATACTTCTTCCTTCTCCCTTTTATCTCGCCTTATTTTGTTTTATTTTGTTCTTTTAGTTTGTTTATCATTTTGTATGGTATTATATCGTTTAACTAACATTGGAACATTAGCATAGTCCGATTATGAGTTAAAGTGCTATTCAAAATACCCGCGTTGACTTGAGATGGGATTTATATTCACTAGATCGGCCGATAACATCATTTCTCGTTTACATATCCTCGTGTTCGGGATTAGACATAACTAACATGATAATTAACATCGTTATAGACCGTTTGTATCAATGCATTAACTCGTGTACATCGACTTGGCCTTCGGCCTTCAACACGTAATTCGTAGCATGTAACTAGTAACTATTTGACTAATATGATGACCTGATTTGCCTCTTTAATCCAATTAGACAGATTAGGATTTAAATAACATAATTTGTAAATTAAATCCGTTAACCCTCTTGTAATCAAATCAATCCGTCTTTCTTCGACTTATTTTTTCTCGCTAATATGGAGTTGCATACCTAACATCGTTCCATTAAAACTCGTTGACTAGTTAGAATTTCATTCAACCTAGTTCGTAATTATTTAATTCAATTTGTATCTATTTAACCCTTAATTTGAATTTATTTATTTCTAATATTTTAAAAATTGTTTTTTATTATTTCTTATATTTTAAAATCTGTAAATTTAATTTGGTAATTTTTTTCGTAATTTGTTTCGCTGATTTCAAGTTTAAAATGTAATTAACTTTAATTTTCTGAAAAAACCGTGCACTGCACGGGTCTGTTCTGACTTCTTTTAACCTCTGATCTGTGTACTGCACGGGTCTGTCAGTTTTAATTTGTTTTCTTCTTTTGATTCCTTAATCGTTTATTAGTCTTATTTGGATAAATATGGATTGGAAAATAATTTTAATAAGTTGGGTTCAATTCATTTAATATGTTATTGTAGACACCTCAAAATGTCTACCGGCCTTTGAACACCCGATGATGAGGCCCTTATTTAATTCGGAATGAAACTTACTTGAATTTAATAAAAGGTTATTTATGCTCAAAATTGTTCCAGAAACAACCATTTTATTACCGAGTCCAAATCCGACAACTTACTACATACTTAACCTCTCTTAATTAATTACGAGAGTAGTATTTTATATTAATAGCACGAAACCATTTAATTGGGTCAAATTAATAAATGAGGCAGTCCACCTTATAAATTTGAGACCTTATTCTGTCAGCCCAACAAATATAAAAGCCTGAAGTCATGTTGATTTCCTAAGCCCATAAGGCTGATGAAATAACCGAAAGTCAAGTTTAGTACATGGAGGATTAGCTTTGTGCACTAATCAGATCACTTCAAGGATATGAATTGTATTTACCAGCAAGGACAATTGATGAATGTGCGCCAAAAATAGAATTCTAAATGCACTAAAGTGTCTTGAAAGGAGATTGATACGCGAGTCCAATTGGATAAAAATAGTCATGCTCTAGATAACTTTCGGTGCTAGAATTCTATCTTACGGAAATTTTAGATCTTGTCAAACGCTCCGTCTTAACTAGTATAAATACTCCCCTCTATGCTCTTATTCAAAACAGAAAAATTCACGGAAAAAATCTACATAGAAATACCATTCCATACAAAATACTACCTTCTTATCATACCTTCCACGTACATACATCCATCCTATTTTGAGCATAAATACGCCCTAAAGTCAGTTCGAGTAAGCTAATTGTCGAAACGCCGTATCCAGGTAGGCCTGAGGGTGTCATATTTATTCTTTACTTCTTATATTATCGTAATTTAGCTTTCGTTGTTTGTAAATAATTTGTATAAAATTGTTTTAAAAACGTTTTCTTTTGTTTGAATCGTCAAATATATAATATTACAAATAAATAGTAGAGGCCGTCAGTTTGACGGGTGGTCCGGGTGCCTAACACCTTCCTTGGCCGTACCTTTACCCCCGAATCCGCAATCTTTGGTTTAGACCGGAGTGACGGATCGGTCCCCATTCCAGGGATCAAAAGGGGCCTTTTCCGTTAAATTGTTTTTGTATGTTTTTTTATAAAAACCTACTGGCGACTCCATCTTATTTAATTTATTTTCGAAAAAGGAGATTTTTTCAGGGGCGACTCCGCTGGGGACCTAGAGGGTAAAACTTGAGATTTGTTTGTAAAATTATATATTTGACTCTAGACGACGAGCTTGGCATAAAGCTAGTTTGTTTTCTGTTTCACAACCATGTTTATTTGCAATTTGGACAGTATATTTGACAAATTTAACGTACTAACATATTTTACATGCATGTTTGAGAAAATCCGAATTGTGCTGCCGCTGTTCACCGTGAGAATTGAATAAATTCACCTTTTTATTACTTAACCTAGGTTAAGTAGTACGTGATACTACTTCTTCTTCATCTCTAGACTGCGAGATCTCTCTCTTCCTCTGTACTCTCTCATACTCTTACTCTAGAACTATTTCTTGGATCGAAAACTTGTAATCGGTATCATTACTCTTCTTTATTTCTTAATCTTAGTTCCTTTATTGCTCTTTATTTCTTCTCTTTCCTTATTCATAATTGCTTTTATTCAATCCCTTCATTGCCTTGTTATGATGTTTAATTTCTCTTGCTTATGTATGATTATTGCTAATTCAGTGATAATGCATAGCTAAATTCCTTTGCTAAGACATAGGGGAGCCATGATTCTAAGGAAAGTGTAAATTTATTTATTAGGTTTAATGCTAGTTTAGCCTATGTTGTTAATCACTGTTGTTAATTGTTTTTGCCTAATTGAGTCGACGCAGTTAGTCAACAAATTACTGTAAACCTTGACTTAGATCGGAAGATGGGAAAGGGTGAGACTTGTAGTGAACATTAGGGCATCTAGCGAGGGCGGAAGCTAAGCTATTTGTGCTTTAGGGCGAATTGAGACCGGAAGGAGATATTCATTGCCCCATAGACCATACTTGCATTAACCTGAGACCTAGATTGCATGACTAGCGAATCATGGTGAACCGACTGTCTTAGCTACTCTTTCCCTACTTGTTTGATCTTCACTCTCTTGCTTTCTTTTTTTTTTTTCCCTTACTCTCATTAGAATAGAACATACAACTCAAACCCCCAGAACTGGTTACCTGGACGAACTTAATTAAGGCTGACATTTTCCCATCTCCATGTGGAGATCGACCCTACTTGCTGCTTACTTCTGTTAGTTGTATCTAGGTATTTATTTTTGGTACCTAACGACGGTATCAGCGTCGTTGCCGGGGAAGCCAATAGAGTTAAGTCTTGATTTGTGTTGTTTGTTGTTATAGTGTAGTTGTTATCAAAAGTCTTACTTAGTTTATCTTAATTGCAATATAATTGTCACTTGCTTGTGTTTTACATATTGTCAAGTAATTGGAGGTTCTAATTTGTGTGGTTAGTTGTGTAGCTTTTTATGCTTCAGGGTCAAGAGGATTTTCTTGATCAAGAATTAGATCTGGGGACTAAAAGCACCTTAGATTGGCTATTTACTAATCCCTTCTACACTCGACATACAAGAAGGGAACATAGTGAGGAAGAGACTTCAGAAAGTATTCACATAGAACCGAAACCACTAAACGTTGAATTCCCACCAACCATGACTAATGATAATAGGACAATTAGAGAGTTGAGAGCTAGGAACTACGATGATCAACCATTATGCATCACTTACCCACCTCTAGCGGATAATGTGAATTGTCAACTAAAAAGGTTTTTCATTCACAACTTGACCAAGTTCCATGGTCAAGCGGGAAATGATCTCAATCGTCACCTATCCGAGTTCCATATGATGTGTGAGGGGAAAATTCCAAGTGGAGTGACTGTAATACCCTGTAATTTCTAAAGCTGCACTCGATCGAGTAGAGCTCACTCGACCGAGTGAGGGACCGAATAACACTTGGTGATTTTGTACCAGCTTCTTGAATGAGTCACTCGACCGAGTGCCACCGAGAACTCGACCGAGTGCCACCGAGAACTCGACCGAGTGACCTGTCGTTGTCCCTTATTTCGCGTGTGAGCATGGTAGGCGGACCTTGGACTTTTAAACTCTCTTTTTCTGATTTCCCCTTCATTTATCACAAAACCTTATCTTTATATCTCTCAAAAATCCCACAAAATACTCCCAAATCTTATCCCTAAGATTCCCACCAGACTTTTGGAGATTTACTTCCTAATTCTTATTCTTACTCATTTGTTTATACTTGTAAGTATACACTTACTATTTTTCCTTTATTCTTAATTAGTAAACCCTAGTTTAATTAGTATGTTGTCTTATGGGAATTTAATTAGGTTTTTGACTAATTAAGGGCTTAATTAGTATTATTATTGTTATAATATGTTGTTGTGATAGTTAGTCATAATTTGTGTAGGTGGAGACTTTATTGAGGAGCCCTTCTAGATTGCTTGCTTGAGTTCTTGGAGATTAGCAAGAGGTAGGGTTTTCCCTACTTAGATTTGATAATATGGATGTTTGTTTGTGCATTAGTTATCATAAATTACATAGTACATGTGGTAGTTATATGATAAGATGAGAAATTGGTAATTAGGGTTTAATGGCATACTAATGTTGAGTGTTCATCATATCTCATGGTTAGGTAAGTGTATTTGGCATCATGATATCACCTTGTTCCATTATAATATGAATTGGGAAGTTTGTAAATAAGTTAGTTGGTTTATTGGTAAACATGTGGATTCTTGTCATAAGATGGCTCATTATTATGTGGAAAGTCTTATTTGGTTTATTATGAATACTTGGTTATTGTGGATATTGGAAGTGGCCGATGGAGGATATTAGATTGTGATATGTGGTTGTTTTGGAGAAGTAAAATGGTTGGGAGATCGTCTTACGCTTGGGTCGCCTCTTAGAGCTTCCCACTCCAAGAGGGACGTGTACGTTAATGATTCGAGTTTGGTCCTCGTGTGGTTGAGGCACGACGTCTGGCAGGGATTCAGTTAGTGCCTTGGTCCGGTACCACTGGTGCGTCGTGAGTACTAAGTTACGGACTGTAGTCCGGCGGTTTGGTGACGGCGTTGTGATGCCGTCACCGGGTTTGTTACGGAGGAGTTATGGAGTTTTGAAAACTTGCATTGTTTCATCATCATTTCATATCATGATCATTTAGTCTTTCACATTCACATGTATTTAATGAGAATTTGTATTATTGGTGCTAATCAAAGCGTTTTCATATATCTGTGGTGAACCATATGTTGATTTTCCCTCATATGGGGAGCAGTGGCTTGACAGATAGCATTTGCATATATGTCTCGGAGGCTTGGGAGCGGTCTTCGCCTTAGTTGTCACCAGTTCTTGTTGTCTAGCTTTCTTTTGACAATATTAGACTCCAATTTTATTTTCAATTGGGTTCTATTATTGGGATTGCCATTTGAATCCTTTAACTTGTAACTTAATGATAGGCTATCGCACACCTATGCAAAAATACCCTTTGGTACAACAAATGAATGTAGTATTTAAGGGGTCGAATTCCACAGAGAGCTCGGTGGTTATTATTTAGTTGTTATGAAATGAGTTTTATCTTAATAGAAAATGGTTGGTGGGATTGAGTTGATTTATAAATAATGATGCAAAAACTGTGAATAAAACAATATATGAAAATATGCAAAAACAATATGATTAAAAGATTGTCTAGGAAAATCGGGTCACACATGCAAATTTATAAATGTATCATGTTAAACTCGGATTAGGTAACGTTAACTAATTGTTTAGGTCATTAGACACCCATCTCTCGGCATTAGTGTCCCAACCATAGAACAGGTCCTAGAGAAACTCTCGTCCATGACTAGGTCGTCCTACTACACATGCTTAGTCTAATTCAATTCCGTGCCTCTCGACTTATAGAATGAATGAACAAACTTAATCTATGAATAAGGCCTTCAAACGTAGATTAAACATTATGGTGCAAACATGTGTTAGAAACAACTTTACAATATTAACTTATCCTTATTTTGACATTTACATATTACTTAATCATGCATTGCCTCCTTTATTCCCTAGACAAAGGAAATTACTCTAACATGTTGGAGTTGTAAACTAAACTAATGTTAATTAGAATGATATATAACATAGTGCAAATAAGAAATAGAATTACCTTGAAGTAGGAAATGGAAATGAAGAACAAATGGAAATGGAAATAACTTGAAATGAAGCTTGAATATAACTTGAACTTGATAATAGAAATGTTGTAACAAACTAACATAAACTAAAACTAAACTAAACTAAACTACCTACTAATATTTAGAGAGAATTTAGGAAGAAAAATATATGTAAGAGTGTGTAAGAGGTGTCCCCAAGTCGTCCCTAGAGGCTTCTATTTATAGGAGATCATAAGGGAAACGTATGCATTTGACGGAGCATTGAACACACCCGTGGACTGTTCAACCCCGATCGGGGCTGCCAACCCCGATCGGGGTCGTGTGTTTCTTGCTTGTTTGTCTTAATTCTCCACTTAATTGCAAATGGCATCCAATGTTTGTGATTAATGATGCGATTAATCACCCGGTTAAGGCTTTCATTTGGCATCTTAAGAACTTTGGAATCCCATGCTTTCCCCTTGACTTTTGACTTGTAATTTGGGCTTGACTTGGATATTTGATCACAATTGCATTTTGCTAATTAATCCAACAAATTCTCATGCTAAAACCCATGCAACTTGAAGTACAAAGTCCATTGTTTGCTCTCACTTAGCCATGCTTCTAGTATTTGCATAATTTGTAGTATCTTAGCTCATTTTCCTACAAAACACACGTGAACACACAATTGCACTAGAAACACAATATTAGCCTAAAACACTTTGATAAGTGCTAAATGATATGTAAAATCAAACTAATATAAGGGGTTAAAAATGTATAAAATATGCACTTATCAAACTCCCCCAAGCTAAGTCCTTGCTTGTCCTCAAGCAAGATCATCCCAACATTGCAAATCCCAAGTAGCTAACAAGTAATTGATTCAAATCCCGAAACAACATGGTCATAAGGATAAGCAAAATCATGGATGAGATTTACATGGCGGCGTAGCATGGAAAACTTGAAATGAACCTTTAAGCTCTTGCATGATCTTTCGACTTATGGACTCTCACGGTGCACTCAAACTCTTTTATATGTGAAAGGACAATTTTGTGAATAAACACTCAACTACCTCGACTTATAACAATGTGCCCGCAATCTAATATGGTAAACATGTCAAAACCAGAAGCAAAACAATCAAATGCAAGCATGATAAGGAAGTCAAATGAGTAGGAAGAAGGCAATATGTGACGGGTAAGAAGGGGGAACAAATGAATTACGGTAATGTGGAGCTAAGTCAAGCTAGCAACTACCAAATTGTAAAGGTGCTCAATCCCAATTCCAACCCAATTTTGCAATTCAAATCATGATAAAATGCTCCAAAATATAGGGATAATGCTTGAGAATTTCTCACATCTTTTCTTCTTCTCTTTTCTTTTCTTTTCAATGCATACTTCTTCTTTCATTTTCATGCTTTTTCTCATTCATTCATTTTTTTCCATCTTCATTTTTTTCATTTTTCTTTCATTTTCCAATTTCATCACTTCAACTTTTTTTATTTTTTTCCTCTTCTTTTTCCTTTCTTGAGCATTAAGACCAAGCTCACATGATATTCAAACTTTGAAACAAATCCCAATTGAGCACCCAAACAAGACCAAACAAGCTACTAGCTCAACAAGGTAGGCAAGTTATAATGTAGCTAGGGAAAAATTTGTTTGTGAAGGCGTCAAGAAGGCAATTATATTCATGTGAATGGCTCCAAAATGCTATAACAAATGAATGCATGCTTACCAAGATATGACATGAGAACCATACTTGTGCGTTTTGAGGAAACACACATTATAAGGAGACACCTACACTCACTTAAGAGAGACCGGATATGGATGCGTCGGTCTAAAGAGGTTCTACCTTACCATTTTTATAGCTCACCACAAGTCAAGATCAAGCCTATTCGGTTCATTCTCCATCTCCCACCTACTATGTCAAGACATCCCCATGCATGCTATATCCCGTCAAACATAGTGAATCAAAAGCTATCAAGCCAAAAATGGGACAAACAAGAGGGCATAAGTAGGACAAGCAAAGAATTAGAGCAAAAACAACACAAATTTTTCAAAAATTCTCACTAAATCTACACTAACTAAAAGCAAACCAACACAAATTTTGAAAATTGTTGATTTTTTCAATTTATTTGAAAACAATAAAACAACTAGACACACTAACTCCCTCCCCCAGCTAGAACATCACATTGTCCTCAATGTATAAAACGGGGTTGACCACAAAAGAAAGACAAGTAAAGCCAACAAGGGGAGATGGAAATGACACATGCGGAAAATAAAGAAAATAAATGCATACTAATTTTTAGAAGCCTCCCCCAAGCTAGCTTGAGAAGGGGCTTGGGAAGAAAGGACTTTTGTTTCTTAAAAAGCTCGTCAAAGCCCTTAGAAGTCTATCATATATCTGCGCATGAGCTATATGAAAACATATGTAAGCAATTGACAATATATATGCATAATAGATCAAAGTTAGAGATTTGTAAATCTCATCAATGCTCATATGTAAGACTTCAAACAATACCACCCAATCACCCCTCTCATCAGCAAGAGATGGAGCATCATGTTTAAGACCATAAAATAAATCGTTAGTGTACAAAATATCATTCTTAATGGTCTCAAATGGGTGATAAGAAGAATCTAGGAGGTAGGACTCATCAATAATGGGAGGCGTATCCCATTCATTTTCTAAAATAATATCGCTAAGTCCTTTATCTACCTCGGTTGGATCAACATTATCTTCTACAAATGAATCGTCAAGGGAGTCAAAAGACTTGGGAGAAACTTCATGAGAATCACAATGAAACTCGACAAATTCATTTGTGGGAGATAACTCATCTAGAACAAGGGGTTCAATGTCATCAATATGAGTCTCTGCATCTTCTATTTGAATGACACTAGGGGGGATTTTAAAAGATAAAATCGGACCATCATCATCATCATCCAATAGGTCAAAATCGATAGTAGAAAAAGACTCACAATGGGGAGATAGAAAAGCAAAATGAGAGAAGATAGGCTCACGTCGTCTCGGTTTCTCTTGAGAATTTTTTCCCAAACGAGCCTGTAAAACTTTAAGCTCCTCTTCGATGCACCAATAATGGAATTGGCGTGCTAATTCCCGACATTCGGAAGCCATGAAATTTAAGAAATTCCAAAGTTCCGGCCCAATCATGTAGTAGAGATTCCCATTACTTAATTTTAGAGCCAATCCACGGGTCTCGGAATCCATGCCGCCAAGCACAAAATGACCCAAGTAATCCCCATCAAGGACATGTCCAAGGGAGATGAGACTATCGCAAAAGTAGTAGAATCGGTCAAGATAGTCAGGAAAAGGCTCATCTTTGAGTTGTGGGGTGAATTTGTAACTCATTATGAAAGGCCAATAGCTTTATCACCTACAAAAATACGCACTAAAACTACAAGAAAACGGTGAGATGAATATCAAGGAACAAGTGTTCCCCGAGACCAAATAAAACAAGATAAAATTCAACAACTAAATAACAAACAAAACCGTGCTCCCCGGCAACGGCGCCAAAATTTGATAGGCTATCGCACACCTATGCAAAAATACCCTTTGGTACAACAAATGAATGTAGTATTTAAGGGGTCGAATTCCACAGAGAGCTCGGTGGTTATTATTTAGTTGTTATGAAATGAGTTTTATCTTAATAGAAAATGGTTGGTGGGATTGAGTTGATTTATAAATAATGATGCAAAAGCGTGAATAAAACAATATATGAAAATATGCAAAAACAATATGATTAAAAGATTGTCTAGGGAAATCGGGTCACACATGCAAATTTATAAATGTATCATGTTAAACTCGGATTAGGTAACGTTAACTAATTGTTTAGGTCATTAGACACCCACCTCTCGGCATTAGTGTCCCAACCATAGAACAGGTCCTAGAGAAACTCTCGTCCATGACTAGGTCGTCCTACTACACATGCTTAGTCTAATTCAATTCCGTGCCTCTCGACTTATAGAATGAATGAACAAACTTAATCTATGAATAAGGCCTTCAAACGTAGATTAAACATTATGGTGCAAACATGTGTTAGAAACAACTTTACAATATTAACTTATCCTTATTTTGACATTTACATATTACTTAATCATGCATTGCCTCCTTTATTCCCTAGATAAAGGAAATTACTCTAACATGTTGGAGTTGTAAACTAAACTAATGTTAATTAGAATGATATATAACATAGTGCAAATAAGAAATAGAATTACCTTGAAGTAGGAAATGGAAATGAAGAACAAATGGAAATGGAAATAACTTGAAATGAAGCTTGAATATAACTTGAACTTGATAATAGAAATGTTCTAACAAACTAACATAAACTAAAACTAAACTAAACTAAACCACCTACTAATATTTAGAGAGAATTTAGGAAGAAAAATATATGTAAGAGTGTGTAAGAGGTGTCCCCAAGTCGTCCCTAGAGGCTTCTATTTATAGGAGATCATAAGGGAAACGTATGCATTTGTGAGCATTGAACACACCGTGTGGACTGTTCAACCCCGATCGGGCTGCCAACCCGATCGGGTCGTGTGTTTCTTGCTTGTTTGTCTTAATTCTCCACTTAATTGCAAATGGCATCCAATGTTTGTGATTAATGATGCGATTAATCACCCGGTTAAGGCTTTCATTTGGTATCTTAAGAACTTTGGAATCCCATGCTTTCCCCTTGACTTTTGACTTGTAATTTGGGCTTGACTTGGATATTTGATCACAATTGCATTTTGCTAATTAATCCAACAAATTCTCATGCTAAAACCCATGCAACTTGAAGTACAAAGTCCATTGTTTGCTCTCACTTAGCCATGCTTCTAGTATTTGCATAATTTGTAGTATCTTAGCTCATTTTCCTACAAAACACACGTGAACACACAATTGCACTAGAAACACAATATTAGCCTAAAACACTTTGATAAGTGCTAAATGATATGTAAAATCAAACTAATATAAGGGGTTAAAAATGTATAAAATATGCACTTATCACTTAATTATCTTAACTTTAAGCTTATCGATGTTAAATTTCTTTACTTCATTTGTTCGCACTACAAACTTAGGAAACCAAGTCATGTGACATCTCCATGGGTTAGGATGACCTTGAGGAAGGCTTCCCAACTTATGGGGGTGTTACAAAGTGGTATCAGAGCGACGATTTTGTAGCCTAAACTAATGAACCAATGAACTTAGGTGTGTCAATTAAAATGAACCCGGTTTGAGTTTTAGGGAACTCGTGACAAGTTTGGAAGACGTCCCAAGGTTTCACTCTTGTCCTCTTAAATCGAGTCGGTCACAACGCCAGGGGTAATAGGATAATCTTGGTGTGCATATGAGTGTTGCATATTCTTGCCTTGTTGTTTATAAATAGACTCATAATTGGTAGCACATGGTGTGATTATGTGAGTAGTATAGCAAAGCCAATATGAAGCATGTTGGATGTTTATATGTTAAGTTCAGTTGTTTATAAATAGGAAAGTGTTAATCACATGCTAGTTATCGTCATGCGTATACCTTATATCATATCAATGCTTTTATTTTTCATGCTTGCATTTAGAAACATGCAGAATAGGGTTACATGTGGAACTATGCGAGTTGAAATGTGCGTGAGACCCTTAAGTGGTGTACTTGGTCTAGTGGATGAGGGAAACTCGGCCGAGCTTGAGGCACTCGACCCAGTAGTTGACTTTCCAGAAAGTCTAGAAAATGCTGGGTTTGGTGCACTCGGCCGAGTAAGTGGCGTACTCGACCGAGTGTAATTCACTCGACCGAGTGTCCAAAGGCACTCGACAGAGTGGGCATTGTGGCAAATCTGAGGAGTTCCTAGAAAGAGGACACGCGACCAAGTAGGGGTCACACTCGATCGAGTTAAGCACCCAACTCGATCGAGTGGTCCCCTAAGGTAGTGAATATTACTTGTCTCTTATTGTGAGACGTATATTGACATTTGCCACGGTTCTTTGAAATAGAATGGCGCCAAGGAGAGCTCAATCGACAACCAGACCGCCTCGTAGGTCCGAAGAAGAAGTGCATTGAATCGTTGCACAAAATGACGCCCTCAAGGAAGCCCTCAAGATCGTGATAAGGAGGAGGATAGTGGTCAATGCCAAAGCCATACACAACGCCATGTCACGTCATTGGCCCACCAAGTATGGCAGTGTTGAAGAGCCAAACCTTTTTATAAACTGGATAAGAGAGATGGAAAATATTTTCGATGTAGTGCGGTTCTCGGATGAGCTCAAGGTTAAGCATGCCGCGTTCTACCTCGGAGGACAAGACGGAGTATGGTGGTATAAGGAGAGGGAGGTGATGAAAGAGTACTATATGGAGTAAGGGGATGATGTTATTCCATGGGCAAGTTTAAAGGCGGAAATGAGAGATGAGTTCACTCCAGAGCATGTCCAAAGCAAACTCCGGGCGGAGTTTGATAGGTTTGTGATGGCCGAAGGGATAACGGCACAAGAATACTATGTGAGGTTTAATGAGCTAATGACCTATGTTGAAGACCTTCACCTTAGCCCTCAATTTTTGGCTGTTAAATTTGAGAAGGGGCTAACTCTCAAGGTCCTTGAAAAACTTCCAACGGGAGTGTTGGTGGACGTGAAAGACGTATATGCTAGGATCGGAAACGTCGAGAGGTTGGTCAATATGACCAAGAAGGCTAAAGAGAGGGCTGGAGAGAAAAGAAAGGACGATAATGAGGGAGGACGAGCTCATCAAAAGAAGTTCAATTACCATCAAGCTAAGTCACATTCGGGTGGACCCAATGGAGGCGGTTATGCAAGGTCAAGCAGAAATAGGGGAAGAGCCATAAGTGAAAGCGGGGGCTTGCGATGCTTCAATTTTGGTGGCTTTGGCAACAAAAGAAATGAGTGTATAAGCACCGAGCGGGGGTCTAGTTGAAGGTTTGGGCAAGGGAGCTGCTACCATGCTCATTCCCAAAGCATGGTGAGTTAATCGCAACTCCGGATCATGGGGCAACCAAAGGAATCCAAGCTCCAACTTCAATGACGGGTATGGAAGAGGAAGCTTCAACCGAGGGGCGCCATATCAAAGGCTGAGCTACATTGGGAGCCAAGCTTCGGAGGCTAGGCCGACTATTTCGGCGAGCACTGTGCAAGGGGCGGCCAAGACTAGTTGCACGCTCATTGACATGGATAAGATAAGCGCCGAGGAGGATGCTCATGTGGTCTCCGGTACATTTCTTGTTCACTCTCAACCCTTTTTTATTTTATTTGACTAGGGGCCTACACATTCATTTATGTGTAAGAGTTATATGTCATCCCTAGGTTTGGGGGAGGGTGAGTTATTGAGCGACAATGTATCGTTGCCTTCGGGCGAGTCCGTTGTGTGTTCAAAATTGTATAAAGGAGTGTCGGTCACGATGGGAGAATTAATTTTTCTGGTCAATCTTTTTGAATTTCCTTTGGAGGGGTTTGAAGTAATTTGGAGGATGGATTGGCTAATTAAGCATAAGGCCAATATATATTGACATCAAAATAAAATAGCTTTGAAAGGACCCAAGGGTGTTAGAGTGTCGTACAAAGGTTACTTGGTTAAACCCAAGATAAAACTTATTACGGTGATGACTTAAAGTCATGTTTGAAAAAGGGTTGTCCTATGCTCTTGTGTCATGTGTGGGACAATAGCATGGAAAGGCCCCAAGCTCAAGATATACTGGTAGTGGAAGAATTTGCGGATGTATTTCTGGAGGAGTTGACCGAATTACCTCCATCAAGAGAAGTAGAGTTTAGTTTGGACTTAAAACCGGAAGCGGGGCCAATCTCTAAGGCTCCGTACCAGATGAGTTCAAAAGAGTTGGAAGAGTTGAAGAAATAACTTTGTTAATTGTCGGATAAGGGGTACATTAGGCCTAGTGTTTCATCATGGGGAGCACCGGTTGTATTCATGAAGAAGAAAGACGATTGCATGAGGTTGTCGGATAAGGGGTACATTAGGCCAAGTTGTTTATGGAACGAATTTTTTGTTGGCAACTGAAATGACATGGCTAGGCTCAAAATGGATTGCAAAAAGGGAATCCCGACTCAAGGGTGAAAAATAGGCTATTTTGGCTAAATGTGAGTTTACTTTATTTGAACAAAATCGTCTCAATATGCACATCAACACTTCTACGGAATCTAGGACCGAGCTCCATACTTATGCATTTTGACATGACAAACCACGTAATTTGAACTACACACATCACCTAAATGGGATTAGTTTGACGGACCGGCCATATGGAGGCTCTATACTCACATTTGAGTAGCTATGTCGGTCCTTGGTCGAGTCTGGGGCCTAATACGGTCTCACAGGGTGGTCGCGACTTGGTTATTAAGCTAGACTTCCGGGTTTTTGCAAGCAAGAACCCTAACCATGTGTCATCAAAAGGCACAAGCTATCAATAGGGGAATGACACGGGCAAAATAATTATCATTGTTGGTGACATATATCCTCTACATTTAGACCCTCTATGCAACCGGTTACAAACAAAATGCGACGTGTATGAAATGCAACTAAACATATAAACAAGCTAGGTGAATCCAAGAGTGAACACATATACACATATCTACAATGCACACAATATCTAGTCCTAACAGCACATCAACAACAGACGCATATCCAAAACGGTTCCCAAAGGGAACACCCACATCAAATATGTCGTCCTCCTCCATGATAATATATAGAAAAAGAAAAGGAAGGATAAAGGAGAAAGGAGAAAGAACTAGAAGAATTTACCAAGCGTATTCTCCGATGCATTGCATGTATTATCTATCAAAATGATTAGGACAAAGCATTATATATAATATAAACAATGCGAACTTTTTGAAATTTTTGAAATTTTTTAATTTTTAGGAATTTTTTTATAATTTTTTTCAAATTAACAAGTAAATATATACAAATATATACAAGGTGGATATTTTCCTCCCCACACTTAAAATTTATATCATCCTCGATGGAATGAAATGTAGGGAAGAAATAGGAAAAATAAAAGACATGTTTTTATAATTTTGAAAATCTTCTTGAAATTAAAAACTTGTTTTTGTTGTTTGGAAATTTTTTTAAAATTGAAATAACATGTTTTTGGGCCTCCTCCCCACACTTGATATTTACAACATCCAATGACGAATAAAGTGTGGTTAAGAGGCAATTTTTGAAATAAAAGAACATATTTTTGGATTTTTGAATTTTTGAAAATAAAC
Source organism: Silene latifolia (assembly GCF_048544455.1). Lineage (NCBI taxonomy): Eukaryota > Viridiplantae > Streptophyta > Magnoliopsida > Caryophyllales > Caryophyllaceae > Silene > Silene latifolia. Next base: position 94,635,761 of record NC_133538.1, on the reverse strand, counting down.
ATGGTTTTGTATTTTTAAATAATATAATTTCCTCCTCATACTTATTTATTTACATAATTTCCAATGGAAATAAATGTGTGGAGGAAATTTTGGAAATTAAATACATGTTTTTGTAATTTTTTTCAGTTTTTTTGTGTTTTTAAAGAAGGATGCATTGCATGATTCTAACTAAATGCAAAATATCGAAGTACGATGCAAAATATACTATATGAATGCAATTCTATATGTGACAATATTTTACATGAATTTAAATTTTAATGCAATCCTATATGAAGACAATTACATGAAACTATTTCTAATATATTACAAGTAAACTAAATGCAAGCTATTCTAATTATACATGAGAGATTTGGTTTTAAGGAGTCATACTCATGCTTTGGATTGATAAAGGAGTAAGGCAAGCCATCCACTCGGCCGCCTATGGATCGGTCTGAAAACCCTATTCTTCTTCATCAATGTCATCCCCGAACTCCTCCTCCCGGATTAAGTCATCCGTGTTCATCGGGATTGGGTTCTCACCCGACACGAATCCACCTCCCATCATGTAGTCACTGTTGGAATATGTGTCCTCCGACAATCATGCTCACAACTGTTGTTCATGATGATCACATGTTTAAATCTCATTTTAAGAATACATGTGGGATGTAATATTTTACAGTCAACTGGTCCACACATATCGGTAATGATTGGCTGACTAGAGTTTGACATTCGTCGTGCATGCGGACGGTGGTGATCAGTTGATCCCCTTAGGTCATACCTAAAGGGTGACACTCTTAATTGATTATTTAATTAATCGTATGTCGATACGGGTTAATTAAATTGCATAAAATTGACGGACGATTTTGTGAGTATAATTGACATGTCTTATTGTAATTCGATTAAATAAGATACGGTCTAAATAATCAAATTGTTTTATTACTTAGATAAAATTATTGTTTATGAAACAATTGAAACTGAATGAATAATTTATTATAAATACAAGACGTTGTGATTTATAATTGATAAACCGTTTTGGTACAAGTAATTATGAATTACTAAGTCGATTTTGTACATGACGTATTTTATTAATGCGTTGATTTTTAATATGATAAAAATACATTACAATTACACATGACTTGTAACATGTGACAATTGACAAATGACAAATATAAAATGGACCTCCCATTTTATAAGTGCCGAAAAAATGAAGGGAGTATTAGGTTTAAAATTGTGTTAATAATTTTAAGTGGAGAACAAAATAATTAGCTACCTAATTTTAGCCATGCAAGCCTACTTTCTTGAGAAGAAAATGTGCACCATGCATTGGCTCACTACACCTCCTCCCCACCGGTTTTTCTAAAGAGAAAAACATAGAGTTTTTCTCTATTATTCACTACTTCATATGATAATTTCTAGTGTAAGAAGTTATCACTAATTCTCTCTACATCTTATGAAATATTATAGAAATAAAAATCTCCAAAATATTTCCCTTCTCTCGGCCGAATAAACAAGAGAACAAACAAATATTTTGAGTCAATTTTAGTAAGATTAATATTGTTCTAGTTCTAATAATATTAGTCTTTTAAGAGGTTACCTTGGGTATAAACTTTTGGGAGAGATTCTTCTTTGGATCCTTTGTTCATCCATATAAGGAAAGCTCAAGAACAAGTGAGAAGAAGAACTCATTTGTGCCCAAAATCCGAAACACCCAAAGTAAGAAAGACGGTTTCTTCTCTTGTCTATTTTAGTTTGCATGCATAAGATCTAGTTTTAATTTTATGACTAAATTAAAATGTCACATATATGAATATTTAAATAATGAGATTAATGAATTTCTTACAAGTGGCATCAGAGCCTTAGGTTGTTTGCAAGCAAATCGGTTATTGTTTTTCCGAGTTATAAGATTAACAAACAAAACTTATAAATTTGTGTTTATTACGAAATATCACGAAATTTATTTGCATGTTAAAGTTTCTGGTCCTAAAATGTATTTAGGATATTTTGGTTTATTTATGGATTTTATTGTTCATTTTATATAATATTGGCACTAAAATGTGATTTTTATGATAAAAATGTCATTTTTGGACTAAAAATAGCTAAACTTTGATTTTTTCAGTGATTTTTGGATATGTTTTCACATATATTATCTACTGATGGACTGTAAATGTTCATAATAAAATGAGTTGTTATGCTCGAAATATGGATTTTTCAAGTTAAAATCGTATTTAAATGGGTAAATAGGTTAATATGAGTTATATTTCGAATATGGATATGGAAATTTAGTATGTTGTCACATGAAATTTTACAAGATGTGTGTAAAAGATTTGGCTATAATTAAGTCTTTATGTATGATTTATGAATTTTTGATGAAAAATCACATAAATAGTGACTTTAATTAGTAAAAATGCTAAAACATACTTCATGTCTAAAGAAAAACGTCACATGTTGCATTTTATCATATATTTCAGATCTAAAAGTGAAAAGTTGATAAAAATAATTTTTCTCATATTTTTATGGTGGTAATTGTTAAAATCGATAAACCGCAACATTGTTTTTCTCGATAAATTTTCGAAATTTTTAACCTAAGTTTTTGAATATTATGAGTGTCATGGTATTTTTCCAGAATGTTCATGAGTTTAAATTTCAAATTTTGATATTATTTGAAATTTTTATGTTTTAATTTGAAGTTTATGACATAATTTTTTATTTTAGGTCTATTCATGAACAATATTAAGAAATCTAGGTTAATTATTGTCAAATGTTAGTGGAGACTAATTTTTAGTCCTAAGATGGTTAGGGTAATTAACTTGTACATAAATCTGATTTTATGTAATTATTGTGATTTTAAAAGGTTAAATCACGCAAATCCGTAAAAACCGATTAATATACGATATTGGCTCCTTAAAGGCGATTTAGCATAAAATTTGGCATGTTCATACATACTATAATGCTGCATTTTATTTATGATTGTCATATTTTAATTTTATGTAATTTTTGAATTATGTAATTTTACTTAGTATGGCCTTAGTTTTAATTGATATTACCCGAAATGTATGGGAATATCGATTCGGTTGTATAATAGGAAATTATGTAATTTATTATGTAATTTATTTATTTCGGAGTTCCTTGAAGACGGTGCCACTCTAGAAGGCGATCCATCAAAAAAATACTGCCTTGAAATGCGTGCCAAGACCGAAGTTCAAGGGACCAAAGGAGTTGGTTTCCGAATTTGTAATAGGTTATTAGATTTACTATTTTAGGAAGGCCATACTAGGATTTTATTTATGCTTTGCATGTTATTTATATGTTGCATACATCGCTAAATCGCCATAACTAAAACATGCATTATCATTTAAATCGAGTTTATCGACCGTGTCAATTACAATTATCGTAGTTCACCGCTTTAGTTCACTTAAAATGTGATAGATAATAAATTGACATGACCTCTCGCTAAAATAAACAATTGAGACTTAGCCTTACCAAAAAGTAGAAACCATGAAAACCTATTTCGTGAGGGAGTGCACTCCGCCTTACCAGGGTACAAACCTTGCTACGTAGGGGAAGTGGGTGATAAATGTGTACCCACCGAATTTATAAAGATAAGGGTTGTATTCGGCTTTACTGATGCCCAAGTTGATGTAAATTTGGATCATGGACACATTTATTCGAAATTTGGGTTAAACTCAAGGAAAGTATTCTCGACGGTTGCCGGATGTGTTTCGGGCTAAAGATAAATATTAATGTAAATTTATCGACCAAGAGTTCTAAGAGTAGAATCGATTAAAAGGTTAATCCACCGAGTTATATTGATAAGGGTTGTATTCGGCTTTACCGATGCCTAAGTTAATATGAATTTGGGTCTTGGAATCATTTATCAAAGTTGGGTAGAGGTCACTAGATAAATGCATTAAAACTTGTTTAAATTAAAAATTTAAGAGTGTTATTATTATTTTGAAAACGACAAATGTTTTATTCCTTCTATTTTCGTTTTGTAGACCACTTTTATTTCTCATAACAAATGGCCGCACCAAACACCAACGCCGCACCTCTCACCAATGTTTCATGGCTTCGATCCTTCATGGATCGTTGTAAACTTGAAAAGAATGGGTCAAATTTCTCCGATTGGGATGCCGAACTCAAATTAGCCGCCCAAGGTGATGACAAGCTTCGTTACCTCACCGAGGCCTCTCCACCCGAACCTAATGCTAGGTCGAGTGCCGCCACTTGGGAAGCATATGAGGCTTACCACAAAGAATCCGCCGCTATGAAAAATGTGTTGATTTTTGCTATGGAGGCGGATCTCCAAAGGATAGCCTTTAAAATGGGCACCGCTAATGAAATCTATTCCAAACTTATGACAATGTTTTCACAAACACCGAGGATCGTTCAATATGAGGCGGCCTCGACATTCTTTGATCTCGATTTTAAGGAGGGCCAAAAGGTTAGCCCTCACGTGCTCAAATTGTTGGAGCTAGTCGAGACTTTGAAGATTCAAAAAGTTGAAATCTCCAAAGAGCTCATTGTAGATAGGATTCTACACTCCTTATCCAAAGTCAAAGCGTATGTTCAATTCCAGGTGAATTTTAACATGCAAGACAAGGACGTGTCTCTTGAAGAATTACACAAGTTACTTGTGCAAGCCGAAAGAGACATGGGGTTAAATGTTAACCCACCTAAGGACGTGCTTAATATAAGCACTAAGAGCAAAGGGAAGTTCAAAAAGAATGGGAAAAAGGGTAAGAGGCAAGCTCCCATGTCCACCAAGGCTAAGACTTTTGAAGCTAGCACTTCCAAAACCAAGAAGGGTCCTCTTGACAAATGCCATTATTGTAATGGTGTTGGACATTGGAAGAGGAATTGTTCCAAGTACCTTGGTGACATCAAAGCTGGAAAGATCACTCCAGTAGGTAAATGACTATCATTTCTTTTATGTTTCTAATTCAACTATGGTATTTTGATACAAAGTTGTGATAATGTATCCCCTTTTTATTGTAAATAGGGCCTCCTCCAAGCAAAGACAAAGGAAAGGAAAAGCAAGCTTGAGAAATCATCAAGGAGCTAGGAGTAGCTACCAATGAAGCTTGGCTTTTATTATTATCTTATTTTAAGTTGTTTCGGATTTTTAGAACTATTTTTATTTCTGTGTTCGACATGGAAATGGTTGATCCTTTCCAAACAATGGTTGTATTTTGGATTATGGTGGCTTGGTTTGCAACCCAAGTCACCCCTTTTACCGTATTTCTTTGTTCTAAAAATTCGTCTTTATATGCTTGCACATAGAAACATATGATCATCTACTTAAAGTGATCCAAAAGACAACTATAATGATGGGATTCATTATATGTCCAAAAGCTTAAGGCTTGTGTATGATCAATTATAAAGGGATGTTGAGTTGATGAACTCTTCTAAAGAAATGTCAATTACCAAGTACACTCATCAAATTTAAAATCTATTAGTCAATCTATGAGATAGTCCTCCTTCTACTTCAAAATCATTATTTGTGTGTCATAAGCTATCTTTGAATATCTAGTGTATTTATTCTAAAGATAGAGTGAGAGAAAAATGAAGACACAAAGAATAATTTGTATGCTTGAGTAAATGAGATCTACGAAAGAAAGAATGATTTGTATACCTAAATAGATAGTATACATGACTAGATGAGATCTATGGTCTCGAATAGATGAGATCTACATGACAAAAGAGACCAAGTGAAGTAATCAAAAGAATATGTTCTTAAGATAACTACACGAGGAGACCAAAAGAAAGTTTTGAAAGAAAATGACTAAAGAAAAGTCTCTACAAGAGATTTTGCTAGTTTATGACCTAGATATAAATAGAGTTTCAATGTTTATATTTACTTAAGAGCCTAAATGAAACAAAGTTGCATCCTTGAAAATAAATGAGATTTATGACTAAAAGTTGCAAAGAAAGATATGCCGATATCTATAAGAGCTAAGTTAATTGTTAACCACGCTAGTGTCATTACTTAACCTCATTATGAAAATGAAATGGTTAAACCTCCTTCCGAAAAGGGTATTTTGTGAAGGACGTGTATTAAATGGGATTTCACTTTTAAATAATGACATTGCTACGCATCATTATAAAAATGAATGAGTTAGAGATTAAAATATCTTTCCATAAGTATAAGATTGAAATCTTTTCAAAATAGGTATTTTGAAAGGATATGTTGGGAACATATATGGTTTTAATCTTAATAACTTCGCAAAGCAAAATGTATTTCAATTCTTGAAATGTTTCGATTGAGTAGTCAATTGCGAAACATGTGGAATTAAGTGGGAGTTTGAAATTATCATGTGAAGACATGAAATTTAGTAGGAGCAATCATCTTGTAAAATTTATAACTCATTACTCATTGAGAATGACGAGCTAGTACTATCTTTCACAAAGAAGTATTTGAGTTTTCAATTCTGGATGAAAATGGACTATGATGAATCCAATCACATCATAAGATGTTGGATAGGTATTGAGATATACACATCAAATCAACGAGAAACGTAGGTTATTCATATCGATGAAAATGGAATTACCATAAGCAGTCATGGTCATTCATTGAACCTAAGAATGGTTGATCACATGATTAAAGATTACTAATGTTTCCGCCATTAGAATAATCATGCACATGTCCAATAATGAATCATATGCTTAAGAGCATGATGAGTCATTGGTAAGCCATAGAAGAATCGTCATGAATTCTCGAGGAGAACTAATGAGCTATTCTAGTGTTTGACAGAACACTCTGTTATGTGATAAGAAGTTGCACATATTGAAATTCGAAGACGCGTAAGGATTGATGAAGATCCTAAGCTAATTAAGCTTAAAGAGAAATAAGAAGTTGGAAGGATACTAAGTTATAGTAAGAGGTTACTCAAAATTAGTATTTTCTAATATGCTAGGACTTATGAGAAGTGCTAGGCTAATCATCTTGACAATTGTTGCAAGACCCTACAAAACGTATACCTAGTGCATTGCGAGTTGGTACAACACTTGACCAGTGCAAGTTATATCATCCACCACAATTCATTGGTTATGTGATAAACAACAAGAAAGTTCTTTCAAGATAAATAACCTAAACCTAGGTTGGGAACCGAGATGTGTACTTGGTAAGGTTCATGCTATGAGAGATAACATGAATATAAAAGAAAGTGCAATACAAGAAGTATGAACACATGGACACATGGTATGTTAAACTTCTATTGCAATCAACAAGTGTTTTCACACTTATATACATCACAAGGTAGTAATATGGTATTGACTACCCGAATATGATGTCCACATTTGTCGTTTGAGTTATTATTAACTCACCTTATACTTTGTTACATCCAAACGGGTTGTAGAGACAATTAAACCCCGTTAAAGTGAACAACGATTAACATTGTATTCGCCCATAGCCACTTACATGAGGTGACGTCTCGAAGTGACTAGAGTGTGATGCGATTGATGGCAAGTTCAAGTGCCATGGAGTCATGTGAGATGACTAGTCGATCACATAGGCAGACTGTTAGGAACACTTTGTCGGGCCTTATGACCGCTTATAGAGTTCTGGCAAATTTATATAGCCTGGTCGTGGCAAGAGCTACTATATTATTCTAATGAGCCGATTCTTTTGACTAAAGACTGTTCACCTAAGGTGGTACAGTTTCAGATTAACTTTGATTTATGTTACTACGACCTTCGTAAATGGGGTCAAATAGGCATATTTTGGGTTATGATGGCTGTGGCTAGTCGAAGGGAATACGTGCGATAGAAATTGTCCACCCCTTGTCAGGGTTATAACAATATCTCAGGGCCACTCGAGGAGTAATGAACTGGAAATGCGTGGCCACGCTCGGAAGGTATCTATGGTAGATAATCCCGGTCAATCAGTTATTCTCCAGATCGAGGAATCCACATTCGATATGATCACTTGCAAGTACGACCTGAAAGACACCTTGCATTGAGTGGGAGATAGTAATAGGACAAGATAATTGGTGACGCACACTTGTCGAGGACAAGTGGGAGATTGTTGGAATATGTGTCCTCCGACAATAATGCGATCACAACTGTTGATCATGATGATCACATGTTTAAATCTCATTTTAAGAATACATGTGGGATGTAATATTTATGTCAATAACCGGTCCGCACATATCGGTAATGATTGGCTGACTAGAGTTTGACATTACTGTCGTGCGACGGTGGTGATCAGTTGATCCCCTTAGGTCATACCTAAAGGGTGACACTCTTAATTGATTATTTAATTAATCGTATGTCGATACGGGTTAATTAAATTGCTGAAAATTGACGGACGATTTTGTGAGTATAATTGACATGTCTTATTATAATTCGATTAAATAAGATACAGTCTAAGTAATCAAATTGTTTTATTACTTAGATAAAATTATTGTTTATGAAACAATTGAAACTGAATGAATAATTTATTATAAATACAAGACGTTGTGATTTATAATTGATAAAAAGTATTGGTACAAGTAATTATGAATTACTAAGTCGATTTTGTACATGACGTATTTTATTAATGCGTTGATTTTTAATATGATAAAAATACATTACAATTACACATGACTTGTAACATGTGACAATTGACAAATGACAAATATAAAATGGACCTCCCATTTTATAAGTGCCGAAAAAATGAAGGGAGTATTAGGTTTAAAATTGTGTTAATAATTTTAATAGGAGAACAAAATAATTAGCTACCTAATTGTATCCATGCAAGCCTACTTTCTTGGGAAGAAAATGTGCACCATGCATTGGCTCACTACACCTCCTCCCCACCGGTTTTTCTAAAGAGAAAAACATAGAGTTTTTCTCTATTATTCACTACTTCATATGATAATTTCTAGTGTAAGAAATTATCACTAATTCTCTCTATATCTTATGAAATATTAGAGAAATAAAAATCTCCAAAATATTTCCCTTCTTTTGGCCGAATAAACAAGAGAACAAACAAATATTTTGGGTCAATTTTAGTAAGATTAATATTGTTCTAGTTCTAATAATATTAGTCTTTTAAGAGGTTACCTTGGGTATAAACTTTTGGGAGGGATTCTTCTTTGGATCCTTTGTTCATCCATATAAGGAAATCTCAAGAACAAGTTTGAAGGAGAACTCATTTGTGCCAAAAATCCGAAACACCCAAAGTAAGAAAGACGGTTTCTTCTCTTGTCTATTTTAGTTTCCATGCATAAGATCTAGTTTTAATTTTATGACTAAATTAAAATGTCACATATATGAATATGTAAATAATGAGATTAATGAATTTCTTACAGTCACCACCCGAACCGGAGGCTCCACCAGGATCATCACCGCGAAAAATCGAGGACATGCCTATTTCTTCCCTTCAGTCTCAAATCCTACAACATGAGACGCAAATTCATAGAATGAGAAATAGGGAAACAAAATGCAAGTAATAGGTATAAAAACCGTCTCAAAATTGACCAAAATGCATAGAAAATAAGGGAGAATTATGACCAAATAATCACATATCAGATACTTATGCCTTGTGGTAGCATCAATGATTACATCAGCCAAAGGCATGGGATATTCATCTTTAGGAGTAGCCTTATTTAGATCTCGAAAATAAATGCACACCCTAATCTTTCAATTTTTCTTAATGACTGGAAAAATATAGTCAATCCATTCCACATACTTTATGGAACGGATCAACTTCGCTTTTAAAAGCATGCCAACCTCATCTTTAACAGCCTGAATGACTTCTGATGACATTCTTCTAGGTTGTTGAATTACTGGTTTCCAACCGGGTTTAATCGGTAAGCGATGTCTAGCAATACTCAGATCAACGCCAGGCATTTCATGATGCTCCCAAGCGAAACAATATCTGTACTCAAATAGAGTTGTTTTCATTGCCTCCTTTTCATCATAAGATAAATTTTGGGTCATATATGTGAACCTGGGCGCTCCTTCGGTTCCCAAATTCACTTCCTCTAGCGAATCTTGTGATTCCTTTCTAATATAATCATTTTTTACCCATAGTCTTTCTACCCATGTTAATGATGGATCTTTATTACTTTGTCCATTCTTATTCGGACATAAATCATCGACTATTTCCCATTGATTAAGCCCTTCCACCCGCGGATCTAACGCATGTTCCATAGAATCATTATCCAAGTTGGTGACATTTACTTCAACAGTAGGAATGTCAGCATAAATGATTTCATACTTTCTACCATTCCACATAACCAATAATTGATGCAATGAAGAAGGAATAGTATAAGTTTTATGGAACCAACTCCTCCCCAACAAAACATTATAAGTAGTTATACTTCTAACCACGTAAAAAGGCATCGTTTTTGTACACGGCCCCACTATAATCGCTAACGATATTGTTCCCTCGCAACATTCTGTGGTTCCAGTGAATCTAGTCACTGACACTTTACAAGAAGTTATATCCTTTTCCGTTTCCCCAAACATCTGAAGAATAGCATTGGGACAATGATAGCAGTAGCCCCATTATCAATCAAGACTCTACTAACCAACCAATTTTCCAATTTGACTTTAATATACAAAGGTTACAATGGTGAGTATCCACACCCCGTCTCACAAACAAGACCTTAGTAATTCCATTTACCTCCCGGTCGGTCAATCCCAGTCCAGAGCGTCACTACGAATAAAACTACTTGCAATTAAACATTCAGGGATACCTGATCCTGGAAATTCCGAGCTTACAGATAATGACCCTTTTGTGCTAAATTCCTTAAGTGATATGGTCACCATCATACATTCCATCGTGTCTGGATCTAAAGAACCGAACTGAATTGGCTATAGATCTTCATCAGTCACCAACAAATCCAACTCAGAGTCAGAGAAATCCCCAAAATCCACGTCTTCTTTATCAGCACCCCTCACTTGATCACTCAATTTATCGATAGCATTGACACAATTAATACTGGTATCATCCCCCTTCTTCTTCGTGGCCTCCTGGTCTCAGACCCTGATATCTAGTACTATTTCTTCTTGCATTAGGTGCATCTGCACCTTAGCCCAAGTGTTCACCGCCAGTGCCTTAGCATGCTTCTTCTTTTGGCTCTTAGTTACAAGAACGCCTTTTCGTTTAGGAATATTCGTTAGACTCTTCCAATCATTGAGCGGCTTCCTGACAAATCCAAGGGATTGAATTCCTTTAGATCCTTTGTTAGGACCAATATTCTCCAGATCTCTGATCCTTTTTGGTGTCCGGCGCTGATAAGCTGGTATCCATTTAGGATTATTCGGAATAGCTTGAGTTCAAACAAGCTCAAAGTGCAGCATATCGGCACAACCAAAGCACATGTTCCTTCGCAAGTTCTTCATGCATTTGATTAATCGTGCTTGACTAGGATCAGCCTCCTTATAGGATTTAGGCGCATATCCTTCGTCAACTTTGTTAGGTTTCCCCTTCACGGCTTCCAAGACTTTGCCTTCACTGGCTAAATCTATAGCTTCTCCATCAGCCGGGTGTAATGTGATCTTCCTATTCTGAACCAGTTTTGTTACAAAAGCCCGGAAAGTCTGTTACAAAAGCTCAGTCATGTGCCACTTACAAATTCCTTTCATCTCCACGCTGTCCACTTTTGGAAAAACCAACAAACGCTTATCCACCATATTGTTAAACAAACGTTCTGCACTCTCCTCTCGCCAATCACAATTTGGAATTATTAGCGTTGAATGCACGTCAAACATATTATATTCGAAGTTCAATACTGAGAATAAATCATCATTTGTCTTAACACTATCACTATTTGAAAACAAAATCTCACCATTATCAATCAAATCCTGCAAAACGTTTCTGAACACAAAAGAATTGTTTGTAGCATGAGATCTAGCGTTATGCCCTAAACATAAAGTTTTTCCTTTAAGCTCCTGCGCTGAAGGAATCTTATGATTTCCTTTAGTTTTAATTATATTTTGCATGTAGGTGCCAAAAAATTATTTTGCTTTGGTTATATCAAATGTGTAAAGACGCTTTTTAGTATTTTTCATATTCCTACTAGCAAAAATTTATTTCTTTTCTAATGGTGCACATTGAAAAGGAGGCCCTTTTTGGATTTCTGCTAAATTAACTTTACAGAATTCATCCTCTTCATCAATGGTAACACAATTGAACGCTTTATGCCACTGTTGGCTTTCTTCACTCAACACCTTCTTATATTTACTAACTGATTCTGTTAGTTCCATAAAATTTCTAAAAATGATATCATCAAAGCGCTTCCTAAAGGGAATTGCAAAACCATCCTCAGCAATTCGTATGAATTTTCCCTCTGGTAAATTCAAATGACATCGAATTTTAGCATTTTTAAATCTAGTTAAATATTCATCAACAGGTTCTCATGTCATTTGTTGTATCCTTGTTAAATCACTTATACTTATTGAAATACTATGTATTTAATAATTATAAAATAATAATATTTTAACTATACGAGTTATGTTAAGACGGAATAATAATAATTATAATAACAAATAATAATAATAATAAGTTATATGTATATACATATATTATACTCTCACCATACATATATACATACTACCCTATCTTATCCAATCCCACCCTATCCAATTGTAATCCACCAAGAATCTACAAACATGAGAGATGAGAGGAAGAGAGAAAAGGAAGAAAAGTGGAGATTTCGCCCTCCGCCTTGAGATCGTAAGGTAAACCGTCTTATACTAGCCTTTATATTATTTTATTCGTACTGTTGAGCCGTCCCGACCTTGACCCATCTTTGACCCAACTTGGACCACCTTGGGACCGTCGTTGACCGCCCATATAGGGCTTTGACCGAGTAGAAAAAGGGTTTTTATGGGGTTTAAGGTCACGGGTTAGGGCTGTGTTTTTGAGAGGGTTTCGGGTCAGTTTGGGCCTAGGTTTTGGGGTTGAAGGAGGGTGTACGGACGAGGTGAGCGTTGTTGCTTGTTATTGCTGCTGCCACGGTGTTTGTTGTTGCCGCTGGTGTTTACCTCAGTGGGGTGGGTGGTCATTCGACCCACCATGGTCGACGTCGGCCGACGTGACCAGGGGCGGTCATGGAGGGGCCGGTTAGGGTCGTGGGTGTGTGATTAATGGTTGAGGTTTGTTGTTGTCGATGGTGGTTTGTGGGTGGTGCTGGGGTTGTCGTGCTGGCCGTGGCCCACCATGGCTGGTGGTGGTGGCCACAATGGTGGCAGTAGGCGGTGGGGGCGGCCACTGTTTGTGGGTAGTCAAGTATGAGTCTTGAGTCGGGTTTTTGAATACTTAAGACGGGTTTTATTTATTTTAATTAAGTCGTATTATTTAATCATATACGTATTAATTCGTATAATTATATGTATTGGTATAATTAGATTGGTATAATTATATGTATTTGAATATATATTGAATTAGTATATTTGTATGTATTTGTATACATATTTGCATGATTAGATGAGTATATTTATACGTATTTGTATTATTATCGTATTTTAGAAAATGGGTTTTGTGACACGGATTTACGAGACGGACCTAGCTTGTGTGACGGTTTGCTTATGCGGATTTGTTGTGAGGTAGGTTACTCCTACTCAGTTTCAATATGTATTTGGATGGTTATTTGAGTCGTATTTTAATAGTCACTGCATTATAACATGATACGGATAAGATGATTGGATGAGTCGGTAATTGGCATGTTGTGTGGTATATTGCATCGTTGTATTTGTCATGTATGTTGGATAATATCCGGTTGTGTTTGTTGGTTGTTGTTGAGGAGACGGGAGACGGTTGGGAGACCGTCTTCCGCTTGGGTCGCCTCTTGGAGCTTTCCACTCCAAGAGGGATATGCACATTAATGACTTGAGTTCGGAGGGACTCGTGTGGTTGAGACACGACGTCTGGCAGGTGATCTGGCTGCCTTCCTAACCCGGTACGTCTGGGCGTGTACCGGTACCTGTTTGTGGTTATCGGTATGTCTGGGTGTGTCCCGGTACTAGTGAGGTTGTCGGTATGTATGGGCGTGTCCCAGTACCGTGATGGCGGTTATTGGATATCATGTTATTCATATCATAGTCATGTTGTATGTACACACACTCGAGTCGTGTCACACTTTATTTATTTGTTAAAACTGACGTTTGTGTGTGTGTGTCTTGTCACCTATCTCTCTTGGGGTGGCCTGTGTCGATCCATATGATATCCTTTGGTCATATGGGGAGCAAGTTATGATCAGGTTGTTTGGATAGTACGCGGGAGACGGGACATGCTTGATGATATCACGAGACGAGTCTAGTTAGCTAGAAGAGTATAGATGTCACGAGTTGTATTTTATTTATTCATTTGTTTTCGTTTATGTAAGTTCACTAAACATTTATATTATTAAAATGTTCTTTGATTGAAGTTTTGAAACACTACCTCGGGAAACCGAGATGGTAACGCTCAAATTATCTTGGCCGGATAATTGGGGTGTTACAAAGTGGTATCAGAGCGACGATTTTGGAACCTAAAACCAATGAACCAAAAATGAATCTAGGAGACTCTAAGTAAAATGAACCCGACATGAGTATAATAGGAGATCGGTTTTGGATGGGTAGGCGCCCTCATGCCAAAGCTAGTACCTATCGTCTCAGTTGGTCACTACGTGGGTGGTTACGAGTCGGGAAACGTAACGTGAAATGTTGCATGATTATGTGAATCGCGATATGAATGCATCCGTGTTATGGTTTTAATGTATGTTTGAATATGGCATTGAGCCTAATCATTAGTGAAAGGGGAATGAATGCATGTGTTTTGTTACTCATTATATGTTATCGTATGATAGAATTGTTTGTGAAATATGATAGCATGTGATAAATGGATAAGTAGACTCATGTGAGTAGTATATCGTAGATATGATTGGTGTATGTTGATATGAGGGACGATAGTCTTGGCATGTAGATATCATAAGCGTATTTGAGCTTGCTAGTGTTATGTTAAAGTATAAATGTTGATTATTATTGGTAGAATAGTTATGATCATGAGAGTTTTGTGCCAAAGATAGTGAGTTTGAGACCAAACCCAATCGACTAGAGTAGTACTCGAGCGTGTTGACCAGTCACTCGACCGAGTGGATAAGTCACTCGACCGTGTGGACAGTTTACTCGACAGAGTGAACCTGTCACTCGACCGAGTGAGCAAATTTGAGAAATTAGAACTTCTGGAAATTTTCCACTCGATCGAGTAACCTGTCACTAGACCGAGTGGAGTTGCACTCGACCGAGTGCCCTAAGTACTCGGCCGAGTGGGCCTGTTGAGCTGAGAATTCCGTGTAAAATTTGCTTTTCTACCTTATATTTTCATTTATATCTCGAACCTTGTAACTTCGGCATCGATTTATCTTAAAATAATTCAAAATTTTCATATTGTGACTTGTTGTTTGAATTACGCTTGCTACTCCAATTTTCTTGATTCGTTTTCTCAATTTCGACCATGTAGTTGAGTCATCTCCCTCATTTTTATAAATTGAAACAGTTTTATAAATAAACGTGTTTATTCAAGCTTTATCAAACAATCATATAACTTTGTTCAATTTCATAGTAATGGTTAATTTTCTATATCATTAGAGTGGTCAAAAATCGAATTTTTACGATAATTTATTTTTCTTTCCCACCATGGATGGGCTTAGAAGCTTGTGCTTTTTGAGTCGATAACCGGATTTTCGTGTTTGTTGTCGGGTAATTTTTACGATAATTTAATTTTCTATATTGAACAAGAAAGGCTTGACACTTGTTGTTAATATTGATTTTTGTCTTTTATATGAAAATTTCATCTTAAAAGTCTATCTTAATCTTTCATTGTCATAAGTGAACATTGTTTTATTCGTCTTACAAAGACTACCGTTATCCCTAGTGGTTTGGTACATTGTCTTAAAAATGGAGATTTCGTTGAAAATTTTGGTCTAAAATTTTGAACCAAGTGAGGAGTATGAACAATTATGATTTTAACCCAATTATGGTTTAATAATATTGTAAAACTATAATATGGTTTTTGAAATTTTGTAATAAAAAGGTGTGAACCAAAATTTTTCCGTCTTAAAGGTTGACAAATTTCCCGAAAATGTTGTAAAAATATACATAAGCTTTGATTTTTCCGCTCGTGATGTAACTTATTTACTCATTATTTATATTCAAGAATAATGTTGTGTGAAATCGTAAATAAGAGACGTTCCGGCTTATGGGTTTTCTTTTGAAAGTAAATGATACAACTACCCGGATTTTTATTTTTCTAAGTTATGTTTTGCACTAATCGAATAGTTACATTTTGAACTTGACCTATAGCGACATGTACCATCTTATGACGGATTACCTTGTATTAAAATTGTCGAGGAATTTTAAATAAATGACCTTTATGCTATAAGTTTTAATGTAGCATCTGCATTTGAGTCATGTTTGAGTAAATTTTGTATTAGAGTTGAGTTTTGAAGTCGCATCATTTTCCAAAGTTCATCATGTTTCAAGTGTGCTCTTAGGACAATTTTAAGGTATTGACCATTGACGTCCCATCCCCTCCAAGTTGTTTGATTTCCTATCATTTTATATACGTTTTGAATTGTTTTAATTCCCATCATCCTTATCTGTTGAGTTAACCCGGGATATTCGGGAATATAGTTGCGTGTGACCCAAAATAGTGTTTTCAAACCCTAGCCTTAGGCATTTGTTTCCGACAAGATATGTGGAATTAGAGATAACCATCGAGTTTTATAAATTTTGAGCCCTAGGAAGGTAGTTAGCCCATGTGATGCTTTGAGTATGGTGAATTGATAATGAGAGACATCTTACCAATAATGAGTGGAATATAATCAGAATTTGGATTCTTAGCGGTATTGCGGACTCCTAGATAGTGAACACAATTTGAGGACATGTGAGGATGACTTTTTAGCACGACTCAGATGTTTTGGTTAGCATATGATTGAATTAGAACTTGTGGAATAATGAGCGAATAGTTGAGGCACTCGAAGAGTTGAAAAGAGAGTGATAATATGACTTGCAAAAGTAATTGGGGGATGTGAAATTTGGGTTGGGGAATGATATGAGTTGAATAAATGGTGACGAGATTTAGGGATCTGGAATACGGGAAACAAAGAGTGCTAGAACGAGAGATGAGTTGGAGATTTGCAGGTGGTAGGCCGTCATTCAGTGAGGAATTTATTGTAATTTTCGAGTGAATCCATGTGAGATGACCTAATTATGGATGAGTTTTATCAATTGTGATACATAATGTGACCGTTGATCTAAGTACATAGGCATGATATGTGAAAGTGGTTGTGTCGAATTCCGACTCTGAGAGTGGTAGTATAGATTTTGTTTGTAAAATTGCCTCCCAAGCTATTGTGAAAATGTCCACGGTGTGCATCGTGATTTTGTCGTAGTGCTTAAGTAAGAAATGATGTTGTTATTATTCCTTAGGAGTGATGAGTGATTAGACCGTGTCCATGAGATAACGTGATGTGTTGTTTTTACCAATGTGGCTAGATTATCGCACTATGCTGTAGTTATTGGTAATAACTTATAGGTTGTGTCGGTAGTATACCTTGGATGTTTTATTTAAGTTGTGTAGTAATGATGATCATAAGGCCAATAGCTGTGTTTGATTCCGTTGTTTAATGATATATGAGTTACCATCGAGATTTATTAGCATTTGTGTGATGAAATAGGAAGTTTAGAACCAAGTTGAGAATAAAAACATTCTGCCCTAGGTGACACTCGACCGAGTGTACCATGCACTTGACTGAGTGGTCGCCTACTCGGCCGAGTGGCCTCCCACACTCGACCGAGTGGACTGCTTTGACCATTGTTTTGTGGATATTTGACCGAATATTGAGCATGTACCCATATTTCGCGGTTTATATTAGTTAATTTGGGTTGGATGACCATGATTGACCCTACTTGGGTGATATGTGGGAATTATTTACATTTTACTATGTGGTGTGACATTTTGCAAAGTAAATGGAAATTGTTGATTCGGCATTGATGGATATATGACATTTATAAGGTAATAACCTTGTTTGATGTATGTTAATCGACGTGAATTCATTTCGTTGCGTAAAAGTAAGATGAAAAATGCAAGTTGTGTGTTGTATAGTGATCGTTTGAATGATTGTGATTGTGGTCTTCCGTATGAGCGGAAGTGTTGGTGATAGATGGGAATGGATGTTGATAACACATGTATGATCATGTGGTGGATTTGACGCGATATATGCGTGGCATGGTATCCGTAAAATGGGAATGTTGAGCATAGTTGAGTCACATGTCGAGTGATGTGGCATTGTTTGGTTGTTTCTTACAATCCTCATGTTTATGATTGATTTGCATATGTGTGCATGTATGAGACTAGACGTGTTATATATGTGTGTAGTAATAATCGAGTTATACCACAAGACTTATGCGGAGACATAGAACCAATTGAGGTGGGTGTTGTTTTGGAATTAGGGTTTCGAACCGTGGGCGGGACCTTGTACCTTGACATTTGGGAGGCTCGTAGAGTAGGGTTATACCAATGGCATTGGAACCATATATCTGATTTATTTATGGATTTTCAATAAGTAGAAAAGAATATGGAACCTGGAACATAGTCATTTGTGGAACTTAAAAACGAGTGTATGAGACCGTATTTCTGAGCATGATAGTTGAACTTCAAGACAAAGTTCTCTTTTAAGGGGAGTGAATTTAACAATTTGGAAATTTAGGAAAGAGAAAGTACAGAATGTGAGAAGTAGTGAGAATTGAGTGAAGAACTTTGGGATAAGTGTGATGTGAAGAATGAGCGTATACGGTTGATAAACATGCGAGGTGCGAGAGAATGCATGAGATTTGAGGAAATGAGAGAATGAGGTGAATTTCGGGGACGAAGTTCTTTTTAATGGGGGAAGATTGTAATACTCTGTATTTAATAATTATAAAATAATAATATTTTAATTATACGAGTTATGTTGAGACGGAATAAAAATAATTATAATAACAAATAATAATAATAACAAGTTATATGTATATACATGTATTATACTCTCACCATACATAGATACATACTACCCTATCTTATCCAATCCCACCCTATCCAATTGTAATCCACCAAGAATCCACAAACATGAGAGATGAGAGGAAGAGAGAAAAGGAAGAAAAGTGGAGATTTCGCCCTCCGCTTGAGTTCGTAAAGTAAACCGTCTTATACTAGCCTTTATATTATTTTATTCATACTGTTGACCCGTCCCGACCTTGACCCATCTTTGACCTGCCTTGGACCACCTTAGGACCGCCGTTGACCACCCATATAGGGCTTTGACTGAGTAGATATAGGGATTTGATGGGGTTTTGGGTCGCGGGTTAGGGCTGTGTTTTTGAGAAGGTTTCGGGTCGGTTTGGGCCTGGGTTTTAGGCGGTTATTGTTGAGGGTGGTAAGGGGAGTTGAGGGGTGGTCATGGTTGGTGGCTAGGGTGGCTATAGTGGCCGGAATCTGGGCTTAAAGGAGGGTGTATGGACGAGGTGAGTGTTGTTGTTTATTGTTGCTGCTACCGCGGTGTTTGTTGTGTTGGAGCTTGTGTCCTCCACAAATTAGTGTGATAACATTTATAAATCTCTTATAAGTTCACAAGGGTATACTTCGTATTTTATCAGTTGATTAACGATTACCTAATAACGGTTGGCTTGCTAGAAAGTTTGACGTTATTATCATACAGATGGCGGTGATCAACTGGTCCCTAAAAGTCACACCTAAAGGATGTGTTTGAGAGATGTGATTATGGAAATATAATCACATTGATGCCTTATATGACTAAACAGTTAGTCAATGTGTTGATGAGACGATTATTTAATGCCGATTAAATAATATTAGCTGAGACGAATTAACTGTCAATTCGTAAATTGAATATAATAAGTTATATTTAATTATTGTATATAATGTTAGCTTGCACGAATTAATATGTTAATTCGTAATTAAATGTAATCGGTTATATTTAATTAGCTAATTATAAATATGCGATATTTATAGTTAAAGTATATTTTACACGAGATTGTTATAATATATGTTGTCAGCCCGGACTTAATAAATCGACTACAATCATTTATGTATGGACTTATTAAAACGGGACAACATGTATGACAATTAATAAAATGTACACATTATATATAATTTTAGAAAAACCGAAAATAAGAGAAAAAAAACTCCTCTTATTATTCGGTGAGATGGGCCGAAAAAAAATGAAAAAGAAAAATCGACCCTCATCACTCCTTATACACGTTTTAAAGGGAGTGAGGGAGCATATATTTTTCGAACCTAATTTTTCAACCTAGCCTCCTCTCTCATCAGAAAAACACAAAAACCCTAAGTAATTTTACAGAAAATTGGGGATCTCATTCTAGCAATTTGAGGGGCATTTCTCGGAGCATCTTGGGTGCAACTAATAGGCGAATATCATTGCGATATTGTTCTTAGGCCGAATTTGCTAGGACCGAAGGTTGATTCTTCATCTCTTCTCTACTTTTGTTTATGCAATTTATTTTATGACTAGTTTTCATCATTATAAATTTAGTTATAATCCTTAAAGTTAAAGGGATGCATACAGATAAATCCCACAAGTGGTATCAGAGCCAAGGCCACGAATTTTATTTTGATAATTTTTATAAAATTGGATGCAAACAATTTTAGGGTTTCGAAAAAAGAAAAAAAAAATTGGGGTCCCTCATCCCCTTACTCAGCAAGGACGTTTAACCCCGACCACCCAAACACAACGCAAAACTCGGGTCTACACCTATACCAGCCATTAATACCTACCTAAGCCACCCGTTAAATTACATTGCCTCATCCCCGACAATTTTCCCGAAAAAGGATGCCGTAAAATTGAACCATAAACCCTTTTCGGTGACTCCGTCGGCTTCACCGCCGAAACCCGAACCATTAGACACCCTAGGAAGGATGGTGAACCCTGTTTGGGAACGGGTTTAAAAGAGGTTTGTAGTGGTTGTTGGGAAGGGAGGTCGTCGGAATGAACGGGTTATGGTGGGGGCTATGCTCGATGACCGGAATATATAGTTGAAATCAAAAGTTGCCAACTTGCCAAGGAAATAGAAGTGTGAAACAAGAACTCCGTATAATGCGGCTATCAAATACGGGATAAATGCATATTAACAAATAGTGGGCAAGCACGTATTTAAAGCCTGAGGGGTATATTTGTAAATTTATAGTGCTTAACAAACGCCCCGGGGGCGCTTTTTATCTTTTGCCTTTTTTTTTTGCCCTTTATTATGTTTGTTACTCGTGTCTTGAAAAATCATTGTTTTTCTTGCACTTTTCTCATCCGAAAGGGTGTTATAGGTTGATTTCTATCAATCTAGTTTCCTTACCTTATCAAAAAATAAAAAATAAAAAAAATAATCCATAGTTTGATTCCTAATTCAACCCAATATCTTGATGTAAATCACGCCCCCTTAAATCAGTTGATTTTGGGTCAAATGTAAACGAAATTTGTAATATCACCCGTAAATCATGTTTATTAAAGCTCCTCTTCAATGTAGTAACTTTTTAAGTGACAATTTAAGTTGTTTAGAGTTGATTTGTTTTCAAATTGGTTGCTTTGGAGTAGAAATGAATTGTAATTAAAAATGTGACCTGCAGATGAAAGATTTTAACGAAAAGACGAGAAGCCAAAGACAAGTAATAGTGCAAATACAAGGGGACAAGGTTCCATTATATGGGGCAAGCCACAGCTTAAACAGTAATGACAAGGGTGCGCCAATATCGCCGGTACCGATGATCCTTAACTTTAGGATACGGTCGAGGGCGTACGTGTTAGGAAGGTTGGTGAAGCCTAAGTTCTACAAGACTATTAATTGCCTTATTATTATGGATCCTAAGAAGATGAACGTGGCCTTCTGTTTTAAAAAGAATTGCACTTACACCTAGCTTAATTTCTTCAATTTATTAATGTCTTACCCATGAATCGTGATCCAATGTTGTTTTGTTATTGTCAACACAAATAAAATTAGATTTTACAATTAGTCAAATTTATGAACAACAGTACACTAGTACAATCAAGGGCAGTGGCGGAGTGATGACGGAAATTTGGAAAAGGGTATTTTGGGAAAGAAAAAGGTAACCACAGGGGTACCATATGTAGAAACTTAAAATGAGGGGTACCATGTGTAATCTGCCAAAGTTCGAGGGTATCATGAAAAATATCCGAAAAATTAATATACAGAAAAATGATTGATTAAATTATAAACTTCATTATTGTTGTTACATAGTAAACATTATAACAAAGTTTTTTTTTTTTTTTCCATAAATACGGGTACTACAGATTTAAACGTAACCCACTATATCATGTTCTAGAATATAAAATCAAGTCTCTAAAATTCTAACTGAAATTTTCCAAATTAATGTTCGATAAACCTAAAATTGAGGATATTAATTGAACAATTATTCTTGTGTAAGACGGTCTCACATTATGAGACAGTCTATTTATATAAAAAAACACTCATTTATCATCAATAGTAACACTCATTTATCGACAATTAAACTCAATTTTTTGAAATTCTCAGTTTTTTAATGGGAATAAGCACTATCGGAGTCCCAAGAGGCCAAGAGGAAGTGCAACTTGTCATAATGGGTTGAGGTTATCGATACAAGTTGATCAATATCTTAGGATTACTTTCGTGTGAAATGAGTGTATTGATGTGGATGTGGGAAAATGGGGTTATTATTCACGGGGTTGAAAAATCGTTTTAGAGTCGTCACCAAATTTAAGGAAATTTGGAAACCATTTTTGAAAATGAGATTTGAGTTCGTTGTTGAGAGTACGTGATGGGAAGTTCGTTAATAAAACACCCACCCGCGCCCGTTGCAATAACGACCTCTACATGGGACTATGATCGCTAATTGGATAAGACTACAATTGTTATATGAGAGTGCAAAACACCATTTTGATCCTAACATGTGAGCTTGGTTTCTAATCGTTTAATGCATCAAATCTACTTTGTCCAAGTGATTTAGCATGTGAGTTTGATTTGAGCTATGCTAAATGCATTCACAAACATGGCTTGGGGGGAAGGGAAGCAATTGGGGCACTACCTATTACAACCCAGAGGATTCTCGTCGACTCAATTTGCATACAATTGAATTAAAGTTACAACTCGATCTAAGTACAATGGCTAAACATGACTTACTCACTTAACACACTTGACATGACTATCTAGGCATTGGAAACCGTGCCAATGAAGGGGCTACGGCTCACATAGGACTTCGTCCTTAGCCTATTCATTGTTTTGTGCACTCGCCTCGATTTAATTAGTTAAATACTTCAATTTAACTAGCTAAAGCAAAGGTTTTGTAAAAATCATTTTGACTTGAAATAAAGGACTAACTAGACCCATATTTAAAGTACAAATTACATTGCTTGAAATTTATTACAATAATTACAACAGTTAAATTATAATAACAGTTGAAATAAATCGTAATAATTAGACAAAACAAACCCAAACTTGGGCACAAATGTCGAGGCAAACATGGGACCATACACGGCCAAACATGGGTGGTTAACATGGACTATTCTAGTCATCGAGTGTCATGAATCGGATGTTAAGCACGCACAATTCAACTAGCGAGAAGTTGTCATGAGAAGAAGATGAATTCATTAAATTCTTTAAAGAAACTCATTTAACCATCCTATGTCGGGTTTATGTATAACCTATGAATGTTTAATTCATTTAACATGCATTCTACATATTAATTTGGCCAAGTTATGATCTAACAACGATAAATGATATAAACAAACATGTATACATCATAAACTGAAATAAAACGAACTAAACATGCGATTTAATTCTAACTATTTCATAGCTAAAATAAAACGAGTCATTAAAACATGTGAATATGAATAAACTAATTAAAATTTCATTTTAATCAATTTAAAGAAGCAAGTTGATTTATTTTATAATTTAAACATGCAATTATTCTAATTAAACATGTTATCGTCATAAATTGAAAAACAAACATATGATTAACATGCTATTTATTCTAAACAGCGATTAAACATCATTAGCACCATAATTACGAAAAATATTAAATAACATGAGTCGATAATCAAAAGACGATAAAAAAAAAACAAACAAAAAGGCCTTAAGGCCGTGTACTAGCACGAGCAAAAGGGAGAGATTGAGTCGGGATTTTCTGCACCCTCAACTTACATGCAGACTTGGACACCACTCGGGATACCATATGCAAGTGTTGCTTAGAAGGCGCGTCTTCAACGATTTCAAATCAAATATCGAAACAATTTAACAAAACAAATTTCAAAAAATAAACAATTTCTCGCGTAATAAGGCATTTCGTGCAACGATTTTCAAACGAAGATTGTGACTTCGTTTCTTACTCAATTTTAACTCCAAAAGATGTTATGGAATTTTTAGATTATGAAGATTTGATTTTCAGCAAAAAAACCAGACCAAAGACTATTTTTAAAAAGACTCAAAACTGACGAGAACAAGAGATGTCCAGAACGCGAGAAAACACGAAAAAGAGAGCAAATCGATGCTCTAATATTCGTCTAATCTCTTGTGTGAACTTGTGCTTTGTTTCTGGGTATAAGAGGAGTTTAGGGATTCTTTTTACGTGAGGTTTGAAAGGCAAAGGATAGGGTTTCGAATGCAAAAATCGTGTATGTCGTATTGTGTTTGTCCGTCCCCCTTATGTGTGTGTGTGTGTGTGTGTGTGTGTGTGTGTGTGTGTGTGTGTGTGTGTGTGTGTGTGTGTGTGTGTGTGTGTGTGTGTGTGTGTGTGTGTGTGTGTGTGTGTGTGTGTGTGTGTGTGTTTGCTTATATAGGAAATGGGAAGGGGATGCTTCTATGGTTTGGTTTGTTAGCTGGTGGTAGCTTGCTTGTAAAAGGATTAAACGAATTTGGTCGAGATGTTGGGTGTGAGAGGAGATAAGTTAGTTTTGGAAAGGATAAACACATAATATTGTGTTTCTATTTGTGAGGGATTGTGTGAGATATTTGGATAGGTAAAATATCTCCTTATGCTTGGGGAATAAGCAAGAGAAAATAGGGGAAGGGGATTGTTTGGATAGGGGCTCGAAAAGGGGACGGGAAGCACGGGTTTGCACCCTGTTTTGGTGCGGCAAAACAGGGGCTCGGGTGGGAGTTTTTTGTTCAGGTTTGGATGCGGGTTAGGGCTAGGTTGGTGTTGGGTTATGGGTTAGGTTTGAGATGGTTGCTAGGCTTGCTGGGAGTTGGGTTGGGTGGTTTTTGGGTGTCGTGTTGGGCTCGGGAAAACAGGGGACATGGGTTGGAGGTGGGCGGCTGGATCGCGGGTTTGGAGAAGAAAAAAAGGAAGGGGAAAGGATGCTTGCATGGAGATTCGAACCTGGGACCAAGGGGGATGGGGTGTGCCAAAGCTACTCTTCGAAACTCGCGCTCAAAACCGTTTAAAAAATGAGCTTAAAACCGTCTCAAAAAACCTCGTTTAAAATCGCCTATAAATCTATTTTTTCAAATTAAATATAAAACGATGTGTCGTAAAATCATCACATATCTCATTTTTCAAATGAATTTAAAATAATAACTTCAAAATAATTTATTTTTCAAATAAATTATAAAAGATTTAAATTTTAAATAAACTCGAAAATATGAAAATCGACGAAATAAATTTCATTTATTTTAAAATAATTTAAATCTCATTTAAATTATAAAACCGTCAAATAACGCTTGTCTCGCATCACAAAATCGAATCCGCTAACGAGCGATGTAAGTAAACATGTGTCCTATCATCATCGGGTATTTTGTCGGGATTTCTGTAAATCCCAATATCGACAGATACAGGTATCTACAATTGATAGTGTCAAATAGTGTTGAGTTAATTAGGTGTTCTTAGTTAAATAAAGTAGCTAAAGTGTGTGGTCTAATTAGAGATTCATCGATTTTTGGGGTTATGAATGGAGGTTGCAATTCTAATGAATTAAGACGTGGTTGTTGCAATTCTTTACTATGCTCGTATTTGTCGATTGGTAACCAATTTTGTGCAAGGCTTGGAGGTTAACTCAAAGTCAACTCAAGTCAACAATGCTAATGTCGGGTCAAGCTACCTAAGTCTCGACCAAGTTCAAAGGAATGTGATAGCTAGGTCACTTGGAGCCCCAAGCCACGAAGTCTAGATTGAGGGTGAGTATGACAAAGACATGCTTCAAAAGTCGGAGATCAGACCAAATCCGCATCTTGCGGTCACCACCGTATCATGCGGTTGCTGTAAAGGTCACATAACTAAGGCTCGTCTTTTGCGCAACTTAAAGCCCAAGTTTCGGTTTGACCTAGAAAAAAGTGCAGCCCTATAAATAACCAACATGTTTGAGATTTAGAATCATCTTTGGCTTGTGAACTAATCTTGTAATTATTAAACTTAATCCTCCTTAATTTATGTCAACCTTTCTTCAATTAGTTGGGTGTAATCAAATTATAGTTTGCTAACTTCTCATTTCTTGGTGTAATTTCATTCAAAACTTCCAAGGTATTGCAAGACTCTTCAATTTCTCTTAAGTTATCTAATACTTTTTGCTTGTGCTTAATTTTCATATGTTGAATGAATAATTTATGTTTGGGTTGGCCATCTATGCTTATTGTTTGTTCAACTATTGCAAATTGTAGAGAAATGGTTTAATCTATCTAGAATTATATGAAGCAAGCTTGTTGTGTGTTGAATTGGTTTAAAGGATTCACATAATAGGTAGGGAAGTGTGTGTCTATTCTCACTAGCATGTTTTAATCTAGTAGAAAGTGATCCTAGCTTGAATATCTTGGTAAAAATCTTAATGCTCATGTTTAGTTGTCTCTCATGGTTTAATGAGTTGTTGATTAAAATTGAAGGGTGCATATAAATGGTTTAATTTGTGTGTGCTACTATTTTGATATTATGGTTGTGGCTAGATAACATTATGAGAGTAAAAAGAGTCAAATTTCACTAATTGTTGGTTGCTAAGAAGAGATTACACCAAGTCTCTTCTTATATTGAATTCTTGCACTCTAGTTGTTTGTTGAATTGCCTTCTTGTTAAAGCCTCAAGTTTTAGTTGTTTGTTGCCAATTTCTTACATGAAAACCTCCTTATTATGTAAACCTTTGTTTGTTCATTGTGAATACTCATAGTTTGTATTTAGTTGTACTTGTTGAGTTGTATTTGTCATTAATAGTTAATTAGTAGTTAGTCTTAGTTTAAAAATCGAGTCTTGGCTAAAGATCATTCCTTTTGGGTTCGATCCTAGCTTAAATTACCACTTTAATACTTTGTTAGTAGAAGTTAGTAGAGTCTAGTTAAGATTTAAATTTTTAATTTTATAGGGAATTAGCATAATTAACGACACCTAGTATTGCTATCAAATTTTGGCGCCGTTGCCGGGGAAGGCAATAGAGCTAAGACTTGATTTCTGTTGTTTGTTGTTATATTGTAGTTTTTATCAAAAGTCTTACTTAGTTTATCTTAATTGCATTATAATTATCACTTGCTTGTGTTATACATATTGACAAGTAATTGGAGGTTCTAATTTGTGTGGTTAGTTGGGTAGCTTTTTATGCTTAGGGCTCAAGAGGATTTTCTTAATCAAGAATTAGATCTGGGGACTAGAAGCACCTTTGATTGGCTTTTCACTAATCCTTTCTACACTCGACATACAAGGAGGGAAGATAGTGATGAAGAGACTTTGGAACGTATTCACATAGAACCGGAACCACTAAACGTTGAATTCCCACCAACCATGGCTAATGATAATAGGACAACTAGAGAGTTGAGGGCTAGGAACTACGATGATCAACCATTGTCCATCACTTACCCACCTCTAGCGGATAATGTGAATTGTGAACTAAAAGGATTTTTCATTTACAAGTTGCCCAAATTCCATGGTCAAGCGGGGAATAATCTCAATTGTCACCTATCCGAGTTCAATATGATGTGTGAGGGGGCAATTCCAAGTGGGGTGACTCTAATGTAATACTACAATTTTCTATGTCTTTGGGCACTTGTTGGAATAAGTGTCCTCCGACAATAATGCGATCACAACTGTTGATCATAATGATCATATGTTTAAGTCTCATTTTTTAAAGAATACAATTGGGAAGTATTTTTACTGTCAACTGGTCAACATATATCGGTAATGATTGGCTGGCTAGAGTTTGACATTACTGTCGTGCGACGGTGGTGATCAGTTGATCCCCTAGGTCATACCTATAGGGCAACACTCTTAATTGATCAATTAATTGATCGTATAACGTTACGAGTCAATTAATTTAATTAAAATTGACGGATAATTTTGGAAGTAATATTTACGTATCTCATTGAAATTGATTAAAATGAGATACGGTCTGAGTAATCGAATTGTATCATTACTCAGATGAAATTATTGTTTAAGGAAATAATTAAATTTGAATGAATTATTATAAATACAAATTGTAGTGATTTATAATTGGTAAATTATTTTGGTACAAGTAATTATGAATTACTAAGTCGATTTTTGTATATGACATATTTTTATTAATACGTTGATTTTTAATATGTTAAAAATACATAACAAATTTATGTAACATATGACATGTGACATATTGACAATTGACAAAAATAAAATGGACTCCATGTTATCCATATGTACCGAAAAGATGAGGAAGAATAGGCAAATATTAAGTTATTTTATTAGTGGTAAACAACATGATTACCTACTAAACTAGCCTTGCATACCTATTGCTCATTGTGAAGAACAACTAGGGCATGCATTGGCACCTTCCCATGCTCTCTTCCAACCGGTTTTTGGGAAGAAAACCCTTGTGGTTTTTCTTATTATTTTACCTAATATTCACTAAGATAGAGACTAGTGATTATTCATTCATTCATCTCACAAAAATAAGAGTTTTTAGAAAGAGAAAATTTCCTCTATAATTTCTCTCTCTCAACCGGTTTTGGGAGAGATACCAAATAATTTTGGGTCAATTTTTCTTATAAAATTAATATTATCTAGTATACATTATATTAATTTTAATTAAGAGTAAGCTGTGGGTATAAATCCTTGGGAGAGATCCTACACTTGGGTCTTTGTTCATCCAAAAGGAAAGCTCAAGAACAAAAGAGAAGGAGATCTCTTTTGTGCCCATATGAACCGAAATTCCAATGTAAGGATGAATGTTTCTTCTTTATTTTGTTAAATTGTTTGCATGCATAAGACCATTTGTTAATTTTATGACAAATTAAAATGGAACATATATGAATATGTTAGTATATAGATCTACTTTTCCTTCAATCGGTATCAAGGGCCATGGTTGTTTGCATGCAAATCGGTTAAAAGTTTTTCCGAGTTATAAGAATAACATTTAAACTTGTATAATTTGTGTTATTATGAAATATCACGAAATAAATTTATGCATGTTAAGTTTCTGGTCCTAAAATATTTTTAGGATATTTTGGTTATTTTACGGATTTTTATTGTTCATATTATGCAATAATGGCATGAAAATATGATTTTATGAGTAAAAATGTCATTTTCGGACTAAAATTAGCTATACTTCGTATTTTCCAGTGATTTTTGGATATGTTGTCACATATATTATTTTGAGATAACCTGTAAAGTTTCATAATTTTTGGACTTTTTATGCTCGAAAAATGGATTTTTCATTGTTAAATTCGGATTTAAGTGAAAAATAGGTTAATATGAGATAAATTTCGAATATAGTCATAGAAATTTAGTATGTTTTCACATGCAATTTTACAAGATGTGTGTAAAATAATAGGCTATAGTGAAGTCTTTTTGCATGATTTATGGATTTTAGAAGAAAAATAGCATAAATAGTGACATTATTAGTGAAAAATTAATAAAACATGATCTATGACTAAGGAAAAACGTCCAATGTTGCATTTTATTATCTTTTTCAGATCTAAAATTGAAAATTTAATGAATATAATTTTTCTCATGTTTTTATGATTATTTAGTTAAAACCGATAAACCGCAACATTGTTTTTCCGGATAAATTTCGAAATTTTTAACCTAAGTTTTTGAACATTATGAGTGTCATGGTATTTTTCCAGAATGTTCATGAGTTTAAATTTCAAATTTCAAATTTATTTGAAATTTTGTGAATTTATTTGAAGTTTATAGCTTATTTTTGTAATTTTTGGTCCATTAATGAACAATTTTAGAAATATGAGTTAATTATGGTCAAATAATTAGTGAAGACTAAATTTTGAGTCCTAAGAGGTTAGGGTAATTAACTTATGCATAAATATGAATTTATGTAATTTTAGTGATTATAAAATGTTGAAATCACGCAAATCCGTAAAAACCGAGTAATATACGATATTGGCTAATTAAAGGCGATTTAGCATAAAATTAGGCATGTTCATACATATTATAATGCTGCACTTTCTTTATGATTGTCATAATTTTAATTTATGTAATTTTTGAATTATGTAATTTTTACTTAGTATGGCCTTAGTTTTAATTGGTATTTCCCGAAATGTATGGGAATATCGATTCGGTTGTAATTTTATTGTGATCTCGTATCACCGTTTTGTAATTTAATAGATTTATTTTATTTTAGTTACAAATGTATAATAGGAAATTATGTAATTTGCTATGTAATTTAATTTATCTCGGAGTTCCCAAAGACGGATTTCTTCAAGATGGCGATATATAAAGACAGTGTTACCTCGAGATGCGTGCCACAACCGAAGTTCAAGGGACCAATGGAGTTGGTTTCCGAATATGTAATAGTTAAATAGTTTTTCTATTTAGGATGGCCATACTAGGATTTTTTTATGTTTTGCATTTTATTTATATGTCACATGCATCGCTAAATCGCCATAACTAAAACATACATCATCATCTAATCGAGTTTATCGACCGTGTCAATTACAATTATCGTAGTTCACCGCTTTAGTTCACTTAAAACGTGATAGATAATAAATTTACATGACCTCTCGCTAAAACAATTAATTGAGACATAGCCTTACCAAAGAGTAGAAACCATGAAAACCTATTTCGCGAGGGAGTGCACTCGGCCACACCGGGGTACAAACCTTGTTACGTAGGGGAAATGGGTGATAAATGTCTATCCACCGAATTCATGTTGATGATGGATGAATCGGTCATACCGTGCCCAAGTTAATGTGGGTTTGGATCATGGACACATTTATTCGAAATTTGTATTGAACACAACAAAAGTTTTTGATAAGGGATGTATCGGCCACACCGTGCCCTTGTCGGATGTGTTTTTGGGCTAAAGATAATCGTTAATGAAATATTATCGACCAAGAGTTCTAAAAGTAGAATCGATTAAACGTTAATCCACCAAGTTATATTGATAAAGGATGAATCGGCCCCACCGTGCCTAAGTCAATATGAATTTGGGTCTTGGAATCATTTATAATAGTTGGGTAGAGGTCACTATATAAATGTTCATATCTTGTTTAATTTGTTTACAAGTATGATTTAAAAGACAAATGTTAATATTTCCTTTCCTTCATATTTGTAGTTCATTACAATGAATCCATCAAACGCTACCGCACCGATAACTATTGAGTCTTACCACAATGTTTTTGACGACGTTTGCTCCAACAATGATTTCGACACTACTAGAGAACTTCATTTTGGGATAGGTTCAGATGGAAACCTTAACTTCATCACTTCTTCTAAACCACCTACTACTACTAGACCTCGTGTGAGCCCGTCTCAGGAAGACTACCTCATACAATCTATAGGGTCTTTGTCTCTGGAAGATAAAGATGCCAAAACTAGTGGGAGCTCAAGCAATGAAGTTCTTACTTCTAAGGGCAAAAAGTTCAAGAAGAAGGGAAAGAAAATCAAAAACTTCAAGCAAGTTAATGATGAATGCCATTATTGCTATGGCATGGGACATTGGCTTAGGAATTGTCCCGTATATTTGCGAAATATAAGGGAAGGAATCATCACTCCAAAAGGTAAAATTCCTAAGGAAATTTATGTTATTGATATAAATTTTACTTCCACTACGACATGGGTACTAGATACCGGTTGTGGTTCTCACCTTTGTAATCATTTAAAGGGTTTAAGAGACGTGAAAAGGCTTAGCAAGGGAGATGTGGATCTACGCCTTGGAAATGGAGCTCGGGTAGCGGCCGAATCCAAAGGAACTTATGTTTTAGCTTTGCCTAATGGATTTGAGTTGTATTTACATAATTGTTTTTATGTGCCTACACTCTCTAAAAACATTATTTCAATCGCTATGCTAGACATAGACGGTTTTTGTTTTGTCATTAAGAACAATCGTTGTACTCTTTCAAGGAACGACTTGGTTATAGGCCAAGCTTCCTCTATCAATGGCATTTACATTTTAGAGACCTCGAATCCGACTAATGATATCTATAACATTCAATCAAAGAAACTCAAATCAAGTGATCCAAGTGAAGCGTTCATTTGGCATTGTCGATTAGGTCACATAAACGAGAATCGCATCAAAAGATTAATTTCGACTAATGTGATTACACCATTTGACTATCAATCATATGGTACATGCGAATATTGCCTACTTGGCAAAATGACTCGTAATCCTTTTAGTGGTAAAGGGACGCGAGCTAGTGAACTATTGGGACTCATACACACCGATGTATGTGGACCAATGAGTATCACCGCTCGTGGTAATTATGACTACTTTATTACCTTCACCGATGACTTAAGTAGATATGGGTATATCTATTTGATGAAGTACAAAAGTGAAGCGTTTGACAAATTCAAAGAATTTCAAAACGAAGTAGAGAACCAATTGAACAAAAGGATTAAGGCACTACGATCTGATCGTGGTGGAGAATATCTTAGCCTTGAATTTGATTCACACTTGAAAGAACGTGGTATTATATCACAATTTACTCCACCCGGAACACCACAACTTAATGGTGTTGCCGAAAGGAGAAATCGAACCCTACTTGATATGGTTCGATCCATGATGAGTCAAACCGAGTTACCGAACTCGTTTTGGGGATTTGCGATTCAAACCGCAATTAGATCTTTGAACAATAGTCCCACTAAATCCACCGAGAAAACTCCATGTGAGATGTGGACGGGAAGGGTTCCAAACATATCCTATATGAAGATTTGGGGATGTGATGCTTACGTCAAGTCTAAGAACGACAACAAGCTTGCCCCAAGATCCAAAAAGTGCATCTTTGTAGGTTACCCCTTAACCTCACGAGGTTACTACTTCTACAAACCTCAAGATAACAAAGTGTTTGAGTCTTGCGAGGCTGTATTCTTAGAAAGAGAATTTATTTCTAAAAGACAGAGTGGGAGAAATTTTGAACTTGATGAAGTTCAAGAGCCACAAACCGAGATAGAGACGCAAGAAGAAGTTCCTTCGTCATCTAATACGGTTGTTCCTCCTCCTCTTAGAAGAACGGGCCGAGTTATTCGCCATCCCGATCGATATGTGGGACTTATCGAGGAAGATGGAACACTCGATGTGTTGCTTATGGAAAGTGACGAGCCCGCCACCTACAAGGCCGCAATCTGTAGTCCAAATTCCACCTTATGGCTTGAAGCCATGAAGTCCGAAATGGATTCTATGCATGAAAACCAAGTTTGGGACTTGGTAGATTTGCCTAAAGGGGCAAGACCCCTTCAATGCAAATGGATATTCAAAGTCAAAAATGGCATAGAAGGACATGATGATGTCTACAAAGCTCGGCTAGAGGCAAAAGGATTTACCCAAGTCCAAGGTCTCCATTATGATGAGACCTTCGCCCCCGTAGCCATGCTAAGATCCATTCGGATTTTGTTAGCGATTGCCGCATTTCATGATTATGAAATATGGCAAATGGATGTCAAAACCGCTTTTCTAAATGGGCATTTAGAAGAGGAGGTGTACATGATACAACCCGAAGGTTTTGTTGATTCTAAAAATCCTAACAAAGTGTGCAAGCTAAAGAGATCCATTTATGGTCGTCTTGAGCAAGCATCTAGAAGTTGGAATCATCGATTTAATCATGTGATAAAAGAGAATGGTTTCACTCGAAATGTTGAGGAACCATGTTTATACATAAAATTCAGTGGGAGCAATGTTGTGTTCCTAATCTTGTATGTCGATGACATACTACTCATTGGAAATGATATTCCGATGTTGTCTTCTGTTAAGAAGTGGTTAGGTAACCACTTCCAAATGAAGGATTTAGGAGAAGCACAACGCATATTAGGTATCCGGATCCATAGAGATAGATCCAAGAGGATATTGGCACTAAGTCAAGAGTCTTATGTTGATAAGATTCTTCGACGGTTCAGCATGGACAAATCCAAAAGGGGATTGGTACCTATGGTAACCGGGACGATATTGAGCAAGACTCAATATCCCTCCGAACCCCATGATGTTGAACGCATGAAGACGATCCCTTATGCTTCCGCTGTTGGATCAATGATGTATGCCATGATATGCACACGTCCTGATGTCTCGTATGCTTTGAGTATGACGAGTAGATATCAAGGAAATCCAGGGGAGAGTCACTGGATTGCCGTCAAGAACATCCTTAAGTACTTGAGAAGAAATAAGGATTCTATCCTAGTGTTTGGAGGAGACACTGAGCTGTGTGTTAATGGATACACGGACTCAAGTTTTCAAACAGATAGAGATGACATGAAATCACAAGCTGGTT
This sequence comes from Silene latifolia, assembly GCF_048544455.1. Lineage (NCBI taxonomy): Eukaryota > Viridiplantae > Streptophyta > Magnoliopsida > Caryophyllales > Caryophyllaceae > Silene > Silene latifolia. Next base: position 94,601,162 of record NC_133538.1, on the reverse strand, counting down.
TCGTTTTCATGCTCAATGGTGGTGCTGTAAGCTGGAGAAGCTTCAAGGAAGCTGTAACCGCGGATTCTACAACGGAGGCTGAGTACATTGCAGCTTCAGAAGCTGCTAAGGAAGCTGTTTGGATCAGACAATTCACGGAAGGTCTAAAAGTAGTACCTACCGCCAATGATCCCATCACTCTCTATTGTGATAATAGTGGGACGATCTTCCAAGCTAAGGAGCCGAAGTCTAGTAATAGATCTAGACATGTACTTAGAAAATATCATGTAATAAGAGATTTCATTGAAAGAAAGGAAATTGCGATTTGTAAGGTTGGGACGGATGACAACATAGCCGATCCGCTCACCAAGCCTTTATCGCAGGCTAAACATGATGGACATATGGTGTCCATGGGACTTAAACGTGTACCAAGTCTATGTTAGATTTTGAAATGAAATAAAAGTGTTGTTTTTGTTCATGTTCATAATCACATTTGTTTTTATCTTAATTTATACATTGTTACATCCAAACGGGTTGTAATGACAATTGAACCCCGTTAAAGTGAACACGGATTAACATAGTATTTGCCCATAGTCACTTGTATGAGGTGACGTCTCGAAGTGACTAGAGTGTGATGCGATTGATGGCAAGTTCAAGTGCCATAGAGTCATGTGAGATGACTAGTCGATCACATAGGCAGACTGTTAGGAACATTTTGTCGGGCCTTATGACCGCTTATAGAGTTCTGGCAAATTTATATAGCCTGGTCGTGGCGAGAGCTGCTATAGTATTCAAATGAGTCGATTCTTTTGACTAAAGACTATTCGCCTAAGATGGCACAGTTTCAGAATAACTTTGATTTGTGTTACTACGACCTTCGTAAATGGGGTCAAATGGGCATATTTTGGGTTATGATGGCTGTGGCTAGTCGAAGGGAATAAGTGCGATAGGAATTGTCCACCTCTAGTCAGGGTTATAACAATATCTCAGGGCCACTCGAGGAGTAATGAACTGGAAATGCGTGGCCACTCTCGGAATGTATCCATGGTGGATGAATCCGGTCAATTAGTTATTCTCCAGATCAAGGAAACCACTCTCGATATGATCACTTGCAAGTACGACCTGAAAGACACCTTGCATTGAGTGGGAGATAGTAATAGGACAAGAGAATTGGTGACGCACACTTATCGAGGACAAGTGGGAGATTGTTGGAATAAGTGTCCTCCGACAATAATGCGATCACAACTGTTGATCATAATGATCACATGTTTAAGTCTCATTTTTTAAAGAATACAATTGGGAAGTATCTTTACTGTCAACTGGTCAACATATATCGGTAATGATTGGTGACTAGAGTTTGACATTCGTCGTGCGGCGACGGTGGTGATCAGTTGATCCCCTAGGTCATACCTATAGGGCAACACTCTTAATTGATCAATTAATTGATCGTATAACGTTACGAGTCAATTAATTTAATTAAAATTGACGGATAATTTTAGAAGTAATATTTACGTATCTCATTGAAATTGATTAAAATGAGATACGGTCTGAGTAATCGAATTGTATCATTACTCAGATGAAATTATTGTTTAAGGAAACAATTAAATTTGAATGAATTATTATAATACAAATTGTTGGGATTTATAATTGGTAAATTATTTTGGTACAAGTAATTATGAATTACTAAGTCGATTTTTGTATATGACGTATTTTTATTAATACGTTGATTTTTAATATGTTAAAAATACATAACAAATTTATGTAACATATGACATGTGACATATTGACAATTGAAAAAAATAAAATGGACTCCATGTTATCCCTATGTGCCGAAAAGATGAGGAAGATTAGGCAAATATTAAGTTATTTTATTAGTGGTAAACAACATGATTACCTACTAAACTAGCCTTGCATACCTATTGCTCATTGTGAAGAACAACTAGGGCATGCATTGGCTCCTTCCCATGCTCTCTTCCAACCGGTTTTTGGGAAGAAAACCCTTGTGGTTTTTCTTATTATTTTACCTAATATTCACTAAGATAGAGACTAGATTATTCATTCATTCATCTCACAAAAATAAGAGTTTTTAGAAAGAGAAAATTTCCTCTATAATTCCTCTCTCTCAACCGGTTTTTGGAGAGATACCAAATAATTTTGGGTCAATTTTTCTTATAAAATTAATATTATCTAGTATACATTATATTAATTTTAATTAAGAGTAAGCTTTGGGTATAAATCCTTGGGAGAGATCCTACACTTGGGTCTTTGGTCATCCAAAAGGAAAGCTCAAGAACAAAAGAGAAGGAGATCTCTTTTGTGCCCATATGAACCGAAATTCCAATGTAAGGATGAATGTTTCTTCTTTATTTTGTTAAATTGTTTGCATGCATAAGATCATTTGTTAATTTTATGAGAAATTAAAATGGAACATATATGAATATGTTAGTATATAGATCTACTTTTCCTTCAGTACTCTATCGAGTGGGGCTTACTCTGTCGAGTAAGTATGTTTGGTTTACGAAAAAGTGTTCTGCTGAAGGGTACTCGATCGAGTAAGTTGGGGAATCGATCGAGTAAGGGTCACTCGATCGAGTAAGTTACTTACTCGATCGAGTGAGTCGGTTATGCGGGTTGTTTTAGCCGGGTTTTGTTAGTAACGCGTGATTGGTATTTATAGCTTTTCGTCACTTTCTAAATCACTTTTATCTTTTCTAAAAACCTTTAAAGAGAGAAAACAAGTTACGTTGTTTTTGTTCTTCGCATTGCTATCAAATTCCAAAGGCTTAGGTTATCAGATCGTCGTGTTCTTTATGCCGTTGAGTTCGTCGTGTCGAGGGTTAGATCCTTGTATAGTTTTTATATCTTTTCGTTGATTTTTTTTAAAACCATAATTGGGTAGTTTAGGGGTTTTGGGAGTATAATGTTGTATTAGATGGTAATGGTATGATTATGTGTTTATAGGAGGTGGTTTTCTAGAGGAGTAATATTGATTAGCTGCTTTGTGACGATCTGGTGATTGCTTATTGATCGAGGCCATTTCGTGTTCACAATTAAGCATATGTGGTCGTTGGTCAATGGTCGATACAAAACACAATTTATACTTCACAAACAACTCTACTGTTAGTAAAGAGGCAAGTAAAGGTCGGATCCCAAGGGACGGGTATTGAAATGAGAATTCTATTGTAACTAGTAGTGTCTAAGGGGTGTCACAAATTGGGTTGATGTAGAAGGTTACTAAACTAAAATAGCAATGAAAATAAACTAGCAAGATGAATAAAATAAGGGGTGTAAACAATTGATTAAAGGCACTAGGGTGTCATGGGTTCATAGGGGATTCATGGGATATGATCATACAAACATGTTCTCAAATTATAAGCAAGCAATTATTGTTGTGATGGATTGAGTTGGGTTATATCTTACAATCCTAGGAAAGTTTGGGTCCCGGAGCCGAATCGATTAGATTGTACAACACCTACAAGTCGACTTAATCTTTCCTACTCAACACATGCATGGTCTAACAAGACTCGAGTTGGGTTATGTCTTACAAGTCAAGTTGAAAGGATAGAAGATGATAGTAAATGCAAGGATTCATAGGCTTAGCATTTCATCAAATATAACATGTGCATGTATTAAGATCAAAACAAGCAAGCAAATAAGATATGAAAGCATATTAATTTAAGCATGAATCATTCCCCATGTTGGTTTCCCCTAATCACCCATTAAACCCTAGCTAAGAGACTACTCACTCATTACCATGTTGATCATGCTAGAAAGGTTGTCAATCATACTAACATAATGAAACATGATGAATAAATGAAAGTAATTAACAATAATTAAAAAGGGATTAAGAGATTATACCTACTAATGATTCCAATAATAAAGCAAGAATAATAGAAGTACTTGAATCCTAGATTGAGAGGTTGTCAATCTCCCAATAATAACCCAAATAATCTTCAATTACCCAAAATAAAGTAAGAACAAGAGAGAGATTAAAGAACTAAAACTTGGATTAAAACTTGATTAATACTTGATTACAATATTGAAGAGAGATTTTATTGATATTAACTACACTAATTATTGATAAGAAGAACATGCTCCTCTAATTAGACTAATGGGGTATTTATAGTGAAAATTAGGGAGGATGCATTAGGGTTAACTAAGGACTAAACTAGTAATTACACTTTTTAAGTTGAGCAAGGAGACTCCGGTATTTTCTGAGAGAAGGGCTTCTCTAATCGTAGCTTTGAAGAATGAAAACGTGCTGTACTGAAATCCGTGCGGATGGGAGTCGGGACGGCCGGATCTGGGCTGAGGAATCCGAGCGGATCCTTGGGCAAGACGCTCGGATTGGCGAGGGGGAATCCGAGCGGATTCCTTTGAGGGACGCTCGGATTGGGCTGGACGGACGGGCGGATTGTATACAATCCGTTCGGATTGTCTGGCAGCGTCAATTCTTCTTCTTTTCTTCCCTTTTCTTCATGAATTCCTTGGGGATTTCCTTGGGGACTCAAGAATCCTTTCTCAACGATGCTCTTCTACTATGCTATGTACAAAGGCCTTCTAGTCTTGTCTCTCCTTGATGCTTGGTCATTGAATACGATCAATTTAGCCTCGTTTTGCCATGAAAATGCAAGATTCTTACTCCTTTCCTACCAAGGGATCAAAATCTCAAAGAATATGCAAAACAAAGAACTAAAGATAAGAAATGACCCAAATAGGCACTAAAAAGCATGGAAACAATGGTAATTCGGGGGCTAAATATGCGCCAATTATGGTCACATCAAATATCCCCAAACCGAACCTTTGCTCGTCCCGAGTAAAGAGGTGACAAAGACTAGGACCAATACTAACCTAACCTAATAATAATAGCCGATATGAGACAATTAGCGGGTCTCACTCCGCCCCTTCAACTCACAATAAGACAACCATGAGGTAGGATGCCTTCTTGCAAGGCAAGGTGGGTCTTGCCAAAATGGCGACACATCCAAACATTAAGCACACAAAAATCACATAATGGATGTATCTACAAAAGAATAGCCACTTTCCTCATCTAAGTGGCGGAAATTATCTACAAGGGAAGCAATTCAAGGGTACACAATCCTTCATAGATGCAATTTGTTCAAACTACTAAGCCTAGAAGGATACCAATAAATCACCTCCAAAAGGTGTCAAGCTAGGGTACCTTTGTCCTCAATCGTTAAATGCTTTTGTCAAGAGTAGACTCCCTATGGTGTTAGAAACACTGGAGGATCGCGGAATTCCCCCTCTTGCCTAGACAAGAAGAAGGGTCGTCCCCTCTCTACCATGCACAAAAATGGATACGATGGATAAAGGGATCAATAGATATTTGAGTTTCATTTTGGGAGTTTGCTTTCATTTTTGTTTTTCCCCCCAATTTCATTGGCATTTGACATTTGAGAACACTTTCTTGCCATTTCTTTTTGATTTTTGGCTTTTCAATACTTGACAACTTTTTGCATTTCTTTTTGAACATTTTCAAAGTCACCCCAATTAGTAACGAGGGTGCCTTGTATTTGAAGCTTAGGAGTTCTATTTTAGCTCCTCTTTTCATTTGATGCATTTTTGCAAACTTTCTTTCACTTTTCATTTCATTGAACTCAAATTGATTTCTTTTTGTGCCCATTCCCTTTGATGACAAAAATGTGGTAGAACATGGATGAATGATGGAAGTATGCATGGTTTCAAGGGTCACCTTGGAATAAACGGTAGCCAAGGAGTTATCACACCACAAGGTACTCTTGACTAGGCCTTAAACCATGGGTCAAAGGATACTAGCATGACACATCCTAGGGTGTTTTACAAGTATTCTAACAAGCAAAGTCTTAAGAATAAAAAGCATCTACTAGGGCCTATATACACTTGTCAAGCTTCCCAAGTAGACGGTTTCGCAAAATTTTTCTAACATGCAAACTACATGCCATGATGCAACTAACATTTATACATCCTAATGCATATGATTCTACCAACTAATATGCCAATATAAACTAAATGCAAGTCCTAAGTTCACATTGTTATACCGCATCAATCAAAATAAAGCCACATAGTCATTAACATAAAGAGGAAAAAGGAGATTGGAAAGATCATACCATGCGGTCTTCAATATCCTCATGTCTCGGATGTGGCGTAGTTAATCAAAGTGAACAAGGATAAACAAACACAATATATACAAGACAATATATATACAAAGGAAATGAACTTGTTTTTGGTTTTTCAATTTTCAAATTTTTATGATTTTTGAAATTTTTCAATTTTTATGGGTTTTTTGAATAAAAGTTAAGTGTTAGAATTCCCATCCCCACACTAATATGGGCATTGTCCTCAATGGCCAAAATGATGGAAATTATGCAAAGATGATGCATGATTTCTATACTAAATGCAATTCTACACTAAGCTATACTACATGATGCATGGTTTTTGTTATGACGGAGAGGATAATTTAGATTACCTCCCGTTGTGTATGCATTAACTTCCCCAAACCAAATAAGACACTATTGCTAATGTCAAGGATGGGTATAGTTCATGCACACACTATGCTATGCATGAAACTAGATTGTCATTTTGGATTTTCAAAAATGGGAACAATAAAGAACACCTCAATGGAACCGAGGTGTGAGTCCTTTGGTGTTGCTAGGACTAAACTAACAATGATCAAAATGAAATAAAATACAAAGAGATATAGACAAACCATGGGAGTGTAGGAGTCTCCAAGGCTAGTCTTCCATCATGCTATCATCATCACCACTTCCCTCATGAGAAGTGGTCACATTGCCACTTTCCTTGGCACTTTCTTCATTATCTTGCTCATCATCATCTTCACCATCTTCAATATTATCATCAATCTCTTCACCATTTCCAACAACCTCACTGTCTTCCACCACGTCCCTAGATGCACCCGGAAATAAGGCTTCTTTATCCGCCCAACTAGGCAAAGGACAAGATGGATCAAGGAGTCCTTGCCTAGCTAGATGTAAGAGGGGAGGATATTGAGCCAAATATGCATTCTTCCGATCTTCATAAGCTTGCTTGTGCATGGCTTGCATAAGAAGAGTTACATAGTCTTTCCCAATTTCAACTCCTTGCGGTTTGAACTCTTCATACACAAAGGGGTAAGGCGGTATAACAATGGAAGAGGAGGGAGTTTCATGATCACCCTTTTGTTGTTGAATGATGTACTCGGCTTCCTTGGATAGGGGAAGTAAATAGTTGGTCCGGTGGACACTAAGACGACAAATCTTTGTGGGTAAAGTGAATGATCGAGCCTCACTAGTAAGCCACCCATACTTGGTGTCAAGGGGATTGTGAGCAACCCACTTAAACTTGTTAATCATGATAGACATATCAATAAGATGGCCACCTTCCTTAGCCTTGTACTTGTTATCCTTATTGAAATTAGGATCAAAGTGCTTGGCTAGGACCGTGATTAGGCCGCCATTAACAATAACGGTTGTACCCTTCTTCCCACTATCTACATGGAGCCATCTATCAACCAATAGCCTCAAAGAGTTGTAAGGCTTGGTATGAATTCTTCCAATATTCAAAGTTGATTCAAGGAGAATAAAATCGAGTCCTGTGAAATGATTGGTGTCTTTCCTAGCAATTATGGTATTTCCCACAACTTTGTGCCATACTCTTATGCCCGGATGATGGACCAAAAGAGCACGACAAGCATGAAAATCTTCAAATTTCTTCCCGGAGATTGCCTCCCAAAGAGGCTCGGGGTCATACTTCCCATATTGCTTATAATATTTATGTTCATCGCTAAGACCCAAAATTTCACCCAATTCCGGAAAGGTAATGCGTCTACTAGTGTTAGCTAGACGAAACTCAATATTTTCCCTATTCTCAACTTTTGTCACTTTTAAAGAACTTAAGAATTCCAAGACAAGGGAGGGGTATGTTACTTCCTTCATTTCAAACAATTTCTTCAAACCCATGGCATTGAAAAAGGCTTTTGTTTGTTCAAGAACACCCAATTTCTCCAAAGCATCTTTACATATGAATTTGGTGGATTGAATTTGTTTCATAGCAAACTTGACAAATGTATTTCTATGGGTATCGGAAATGAAAGTTACCTCCGGATAATGCAAGAGTTGATTAATTACCGGAGTAGAAGGTGATGCTTCCATAGAAATTTGTTGTTGTTGTTGCACTTCCAAGTTTGGTGTTGATACCACCATTGCCAAAGCTTTCTTTGCTTGTAGAGCTTTTTGCCTTTGAGAGAGAGCCTTTGCTTTTGGTGCCTTTGTTGCCCTTGTTGCTCCCTTTGTTCTTGCCATTTGATGAACTAACCAAGTAAAGAGTCAAAAATCTTCAATTTGTAGAATGCCCAAATCGATTTGAAGGTGAAAGGCTTTGCCTTTATGAGAACAAAAATCGACTCAAAGGTGAAGATTTTGTTCTTGGTTTTGATTGTTGTTGAAGATGGAGTGATTGATTTGTTGTTTGAAAGATGGTTTGATTTGATTTTGGTGGATTTTGTTGAGGGTTTTTGTTTTTGAGATGGAGAGGATGAGGGTTTTGATGTTGTGGGTAGTGTTTATGAATGAATGAATGAAGGTGGGGTGGGTTATAAAGAAGTCGAGATTTTTTAAGACGCAGGGACAATCCGTGCGGATTGGGCGCAATCCGTGCGGATTCTACAGCTTCAAAATTTTCAAAATCCCGCCTAGAGACGGGCGGATTCTGGGGAATCCGCTCGGATTCTTCTGTGATGGGACGGGCGGATTTCGTGCAGGACGGACGGATTCTAGTCCAGAGATTTTTCTTTGTTTTTCTTCAGCTGCAAGACGGGCGTCTTGTATAAAAGACGGACGGATTCTGTGAGACAGGCGTCTTTCCGAAAATCGCTCGGATTCTTTGTGATCAAGAAAATTTGCAATTTCGGCTCGGCTCGGGACGGGCGTCTTCTCGGCGGGGACGCTCGGATCTTCTTCAGACGGGCGGATTCTCGGGAATCCGCTCGGATTGGTCCTTGTGTACACGGATTGATTCCATCCGTGCACAAACGCATTCCCTTATCATTCTTTCTTTCTTTCTTTCAAATCTTGTGTTCTTCATTGTGGGGGCACTACTAAGGCATGAATAGCCTAGGCAATTGCCATCCCCACACTAAGGTAAAGCACTACACATCAATTAAAATTGTTAATCCCTCCCTTACTTCTCTCTTTTCATGACAATTATTTTGATCAAAGTAAATAAAATCCAAAAATGACAAAAATGCAATACAAAAAATTAAATGTAAGTTAGGGAGTTAGAATTATTTACAAGTGGTGGTTTAGGGAGGACTCCACCAAACTCTCATTCTTGATGAGATGTCAAGGGGGCATGTTCAAGGTGTTGTTGATGTTGCTCAACACCTTGAAGAAGTAATCAAAAGCTTATTCATTGTTATGGTAGAGGTCTTCAATAGACCGTGGCCCTTGTTGTTGATCATGATCGATGGCATGCCCAATGTAGGGATTAAAGATCCCTTCAAATTCGTCGTCCCAAAGACCACAAACTTCATTGAGTTGATCATTGAAAATCTCTTGCTTAGATGGAGACAACTCTCCCAATTTCTTCTCTTGGCCAATGAGGCCATCATCTTCTTCCTTGGTTGATTTTGATGAGCTTTGCAAGCTCTCCTTGTCACAATTCACTTGCTCTTTGAATGGAGCATCTTCAACTTTCTTCCTCCATTGGAGTTCCGATTTCTTCCTTTCATCTTTTCGGCTATAATGGTCAATCATAAAACATGGCTCATGTAAACGAGGAGCTCTCATGGTTTTGTCAAGATTAAAAGTTATGCTTTCATCTCCCACTTCTAGAGTGAGCTCTCCATGTTTCACATCAATCACCGCACCCGCGGTGTGTAGGAAAGGTCTTCCTAAGATGATTGGAATGTTGGAATCTTCCTCCATATCAACAATGACAAAGTCTACCGGGATGAAAAACTTCCCAATTCGCACGGGGACATCTTCCCATATCCCTAATGGTGTCTTCGTCGATCTATCGGCCATTTGAAGAGTGATATTGGTGCATTTAAGCTCTCCCATTCCCAACCTTTTACTTACCGAGTACGGCATGACACTCACACTAGCCCCTAGATCACATAAGGCTTTGTTGATCGTTGTGTCGCCAATGGTACACGGTATTGAGAAGCTTCCCGGATCCTTTAACTTTGGAGGTGAACTCCCTTGAAGTATTGCACTACTCACCTTAGTGAAGGCGATAGTCTCAAGTTTCCGGATCGACTTCTTCTTTGTGAGGATATCTTTCATGTACTTTGCATAGGCCGGAACGTGATTGATTAATTCCGTGAAAGGAATTGAGACTTCTAAGTTCTTCACAATTTCCATGAACTTTCCAAGTTGATCATCAAATTTGGGCTTGGCTTGACGACTTGGAAAAGGAAGTCTAATCACAATGGGCTCCTTCTCTTTGGCCTTGTCTTAATTTTTCTTTAAACTTTCTTCTTTTGATGATTCCCCTTCTTTGGGGCTTTGCACAATTTCTTCCTTTTCACTAGCTTTCACAACTTCATCCTCAACTTGCTTCTTCGGTGCCTCATATCTTGTACCACTTCTCAAGTGAATGGCACTAACCGTTTCATGTCTAGGGGGATTACTTTGAGGTGGTAATTGCCCCTTTTGTCTTTGTGAGCTTGAAGATGCTAGTTGAGTCAATTGTGTTTCCAACATCTTGGTGTGAGCTAGAATGTTGTTGATGGTGGTGTCTTTTGTTTGGCTATCTTTTTGCATTTGAGTGAAAAATTCTTGTTGATTCTTTTGCATTTGGAGGACCGCTTTTTGGACATCAAAACCTTGGTCATTGTGGTGATTGTATGGATTTTGATTTTGGTAGCCTTGGTTTTGATTGTAAAAGGGTCTTTGATTTTGATTTCTCATGGGTGGTGGAGTGTATGTTGTTTGAGAGTTTTGAACATTTTGGCTTTTGTATGAGAGATTTGGATGGAACTTGGTGTTTTCATTGTAAAAATTTGAATAAGGGGTACCACTTTTGTAAGCTTGGAAAGCATTAACTTGTTCGGTTGTTCCCCTACATTCACTTGAGTCATGACCCAAGGTTCCACAATTCTCACATATCCCGCTTGGGATTGATGAGGATGCCGTCATGGCATTGACATGATGCTTTGATGATTTTGAGTTTTCCTCAAGTCTAGCCATAGCTTGTTCAAACTTCAAGTTGATTGTGTCAATGTGAGCACTAAGTTGAGCACCCAATTGAGTAACGGAGTCCACTTCATACTTTCCTCCTCTAGTAGCCTTGCGAGGTCTACTATATTGTGAATTATGGACCGCCATTTCCTCAATCTTGTTCCATGTTTGATTGTCATCAACTTCGGTGAACATTCCATTTGATCCCATATTGAGAATGTTCCTTGAATCTTCATATAAACCATTCCAAAACTGTTGCACTAAAAACCATTCGCTAAGTCCATGGTGAGGACATGAGCGACAAATACCTTTGAACCGCTCCCAAGCTTCATACAAAGATTCTTCATCCCTTTGCTTAAAACCCGTAATTTGAGCTCTTAGCATGTTAGTCTTTTCCGGTGGGTAGAATTTTTTGTAGAAAGCTAGAGCTAGCTTCTTCCAAGAATCTATTCCAAGGGTGGCCTTATCAAGGCCCTTCAACCATTGCTTTGCGGTGCCGATTAACGAAAAAGGAAATAAGACCCATCTTATTTGGTCTTGAGTCACGCCCGTTTGAGAGATAGCTTCACAATAATCGCAAAAGGTTTCCATATGAGAATGAGGGTCCTCACTAGGCATTCCCCCGAATTGGCTCCTCTCAACTAGTTGGATGAAGGCGGACTTGGCAATAAAGTTTCCGGTGAGATGTTGCGGTGTAGGAGTACCATTTGGTAGGCCCTCCTCGGTGGGTATAGAGTGTGACGAGAATTTAGGCATTGTAGGTGGATTTTGTGTGGTATTGTTTAATGGGTTCTCTTCTCCTTCTATTGCGAAAGGATTGACAAACTCACTAGTGGGTTGAACAACTTCACCAACACCTCCCAAATTCCTCCTAACAAGTCTCCTATTATTCGTCAAGGTTCTTTCGATTTCACGGTCAAAAGGTAACAAATCTCTTTGTAACCTTCTAGACATGCAAAATATCAAACAACTCGAAAATAATTAGAACGAACCTTGAGGAGTTTTACTTCCCCAAGGTGAAAAAGACACAACTAAAAGCAATAAAAGAAATCTTAAATCAATTAAACACCGTCCCCGGCAACGGCGCCATTTTTGATCGAGGCCATTTCGTGTTCACAATTAAGCATATGTGGTCGTTGGTCAATGGTCGATACAAAACACAATTTATACTTCACAAACAACTCTACTATTAGTAAAGAGGCAAGTAAAGGTCGGATCCCAAGGGACGGGTATTGAAATGAGAATTCTATTGTAACTAGTAGTGTCTAAGGGGTGTCACAAATTGGGTTGATGTAGAAGGTTACTAAACTAAAATAGCAATGAAAATAAACTAGCAAGATGAATAAAATAAGGGGTGTAAACAATTGATTAAAGGCACTAGGGTGTCATGGGTTCATAGGGGATTCATGGGATATGATCATACAAACATGTTCTCAAATTATAAGCAAGCAATTATTGTTGTGATGGATTGAGTTGGGTTATATCTTACAATCCTAGGAAAGTTTGGGTCCCTTGAGCGAATCGATTAGATTGTACAACTCCTACAAGTCGACTTAATCTTTCCTACTCAACACATGCATGGTCTAACAAGACTCGAGTTGGGTTATGTCTTACAAGTCAAGTTGAAAGGATAGAAGATGATAGTAAATGCAAGGATTCATAGGCTTAGCATTTCATCAAATATAACATGTGCATGTATTAAGATCAAAACAAGCAAGCAAATAAGATATGAAAGCATATTAATTTAAGCATGAATCATTCCCCATGTTGGTTTCCCCTAATCACCCATTAAACCCTAGCTAAGAGACTACTCACTCATTACCATGTTGATCATGCTAGAAAGGTTGTCAATCATACTAACATAATGAAACATGATGAATAAATGAAAGTAATTAACAATAATTAAAAAGGGATTAGGAGATTATACCTACTAATGATTCCAATAATAAAGCAAGAATAATAGAAGTACTTGAATCCTAGATTGAGAGGTTGTCAATCTCCCAATAATAACCCAAATAATCTTCAATTACCCAAAATAAAGTAAGAACAAGAGAGAGATTAAAGAACTAAAACTTGGATTAAAACTTGATTAATACTTGATTACAATATTGAAGAGAGATTTTATTGATATTAACTACACTAATTATTGATAAGAAGAACATGCTCCTCTAATTAGACTAATGGGGTATTTATAGTGAAAATTAGGGAGGATGCATTAGGGTTAACTAAGGGCTAAACTAGTAATTACACTTTTAAGTTGAGCAAGGAGACTCCGGTATTTCTTGAGAGAAGGGCTTCTCTAATCGTAGCTTTGAAGAATGAAAACGTGCTGTACTGAAATCCGTGCGGATGGGAGTCGGGACGGCCGGATCTGGTCTGAGGAATCCGAGCGGATCCTTGGGCAAGACGCTCGGATTGGCGAGGGGGAATCCGAGCCGATTCCTTTGAGGGACGCTCGGATTGGGCTGGACGGACGGGCGGATTGTATACAATCCGTTCGGATTGTCTGGCAGCGTCAATTCTTCTTCTTTTCTTCCCTTTTCTTCATGAATTCCTTGGGGATTTCCTTGGGGACTCAAGGATCCTTTCTCAACGATGCTCTTCTACTATGCTATGTACAAAGGCCTTCTAGTCTTGTCTCTCCTTGATGCTTGGTCATTGAATACGATCAATTTAGCCTCGTTTTGCCATGAAAATGCAAGATTCTTACTCCTTTCCTACCAAGGGATCAAAATCTCAAAGAATAT